>NC_085026.1:13575905-13867633 GCF_963692335.1 Osmerus eperlanus | reverse complement strand
GTGAGAGCTGTGAGGTGGTCTCAGTCTAACTCCTAACTCTCTCCTGTCTCTGCGCAGTGGGTGGAGCCCCGAGGTCGTTGTGTTGCAACCCAACACTGCCAAGCAACGCGACAGGAGCATTCTGGGATAGGTGGAGCGGACAGGAGGTCCGCCCGATCAGGCGTCTCGCTGGACTGGATGATGGAGGTAAGAGCACGCCTGACAAACGTTCATTTGTGAGTCGCAGCGGAGCCACCTATCACAGGGAACGTGGGACGCCGTCCCCCAACCAGCTGTCAGTCTGGAGCCAGAGCCCCGCCCAGCCTCTTTCACCCTCAGCAGATCAGATATGCAAGTAGCTCTGTCAATGAGTTATTTTGACTGTTTTGTTGTGAAGGTCTTTCTCAACTATTCAAATCAACAATGCAAGGATGAGGGTTGGGTCCCGGTCTTGTTTAAGAATGTGTCAGGGGTGGTAGCTAGGTGCTGATGGCCAGTTAGGTGACGTAAACGGGTATCTGGAGTGTTTTAAGTTTTTTGTTTAACCAGTTCTGGAGAAACTCAAAATTGTAAAACACTTCTTTTGCAGAGTATCCCTCTTCCCCCTCTACTCCTCCTCTCCCTCTCTCTCTTTCCCTCTCTCTCCCCCTCTCTCCTCTCCCTCTCTCATGTTCCCCCTCTACTCCTCCTCTCCCTCTCTCCTCTCCCTCTCTCTCTTTCCCTCTCTCTCCCTCTCTCCCTCTCCACTCCTCTCCCTCTCTCCTCTCCCCCTCTACTCCTCCTCTCTCTCTCTCGCTCATCGCTCTCGCTCTCCTCTCCCCTCTACTCCTTCTCTCCCTCTCTCTCTCTCTTCTCTCTCTCTCTCTCTCTCTCTCTCTCTCTCTCTCTCTCTCTCTCTCTCTCTCTCTCTCTCTCTCTCTCTCTCTCTCTCTCTCTCTCTCTCTCTCTCCTCTCCCTCTCTCTCCTCTCCCCCTCTCCACTCCTCCCCTCCCAGCTTCAACCTTGTGTCTTTAAAATGACGTCCTGTGTGTTTATGCCAAGCTGTTGAAGCCACATGTGGAGACTCGTGCAGCCCCCCCCCCCCCTCCACACACACACACACACACATACACACATCCCACCTCAGGAAGGACATAAAAATGTTACACCATAGTTTCAGCGGACCGGTCCGTGATTGCTAGTATGACTTCATTCCTTACTTCACAGATTGGATGGCTTCCCAGCAGCCCCCCATAGAGTGCAAGTTAGTGACGGGTGCATTTCAATACTCTTAAGATGCTCCTCCCTTATTGCCTTTCTCTCATCTTAAGTAAACAGACGAGAGAAAGTTCCAGGGTTTAAGCTGAAGGAAAGGCGATGGGAGCAGAGAGAGCCACTGTAGCCTATTGGGACTCAGCCGAGGTCTTGGAAGCTGTACTGGGGGGGGGGGGGGGGGGGGGCTGGGTGAGGGTATGAGCTCACCTCATCAGAGCCCAGTGACTCATTCTTCTCTGCTCTCTGCTGGGCCTGTAAAGCCAAGGCTGGCCTGTTTTCTTGTACATAACGCTGGTTGTACTTTCCCCTCAAATTAGCTATTAGCTCTGATGTGTGTTTTGGCACGTGTTCGCTCTCTGAGGAAAGTCTGACTTTGCAGGGGTGGGGTGGGGGCCAGGCCAGGCCAGGCCAGGCCAGCTTAGGCTGGGATACGACATGGGCTAGGGTAGGACTTGGCTAGGGCTGGGCTGGGTTCTGGGTAGAAGACTTCCTGGGTGGCTGTGGACCTGAAGGGTCAGTCTGGACTGTGGAGGTAGGATCATAAAGTATTATTATCACGCATAGAACAGGAGCTGGGCATTCGTCAAGAGCTGGGGGCTGGGGGCGGCCAAAGGGAAGGGGCCCATCATTTTGTTCAGCTTGTGTAAATGTGAGGACCCACATTGAGGGCCAGAACACGAATGGCAGATTAGAAAAAGGAGTCTGCCAAAGTTACTGAGCACTCAGTTGAAAAGTGCAGCCTGTATTTTACAGGGGTAAGACTGTGGGTGTCTGTTTATACGTAGACGAGAACAGAATGGAACGGAACAGACTAGAAAACCGGGGAGTTGTCAACTGGCACACACAGGTCCACACCGTCACCAAGGCTGAACCTCTGGGACAGCACAGCTCTGCTGGCACCTGCCCAAATGTCCTTCCCTGTTTTTTTATTGTCATGTGTACATATATACACAGGGTGTGCACACAGTTCAGAGGAACGGTTATTGGTGAGCTTCCACGCTCACAATAGAAGGTGGGTGAAGAGGTAGGAGAGATTGAAGATCTCTCTCTCTCTCTCTCTCTCTCTCTCTCTCTCTCTCTCTCTCTCTCTCTCTCTCTCTCTCTCTCTGTCTCTGTCTCTGTCTCTCTCTGTCTCTTCTGTCTGTCTCTCTCGCTGTCTCTTCTGTCTGTCTCTCTCGCTGTCTCTCTCGCTGTCTCTCTCGCTGTCTCTCTCGCTGTCTCTCTTTCTCTGTCTCTCTTTCTCTCTCTGTCTCTTCTGTGTCTCTCTATCTCGCTGCTCCCAGGACATTTACAACATGTCCGACGCCAGGCCAGGGCAGTCCCCGGCAGTTCTGTTCCAGGGCAGTGTGCTGCCTCCCCAGCAGGCTGATGTGATGACTAACCCTCAGTGAGGCCCCAGGGGGATGGAATTCTCCAGTAGATATTACTGTGAATTTATGGCCATTATCAGAACGTTCGTGTTAATGTTCGCGTTCTATTGGCTGGTCAGGATTTCAATACCAGATGAGCCAATCTATGCACCTTCGTTGAGTTGCCAAGGTGCTGTCGCTGTAAGCAGGAAGTGAAAGGAGCCTCGTGACAGGAAGTGAGTTATTGTTGACCTGTTGTGTTCCTAACCACCCCTTCCTCAGCCTGTCACCGTCCAAAACAAAGCAGACCCTTACATCTGCCAGGACACCCAGCTACACTAAGCTCTATAAGCCCTATGTTCTAAATGTCGCCCTGGCCTGTCGGAATGTGATTGCAGCACGACAGAAACACTCCTGTCCGCAAGCCTACACAGCAGGATTGAGAGAGGGAGGAGGAGGAGGGAGAGGAGGGTGTGAGAAAGAGAGACAGAGAGAACCAGGAAGAGAGAGAGGGAGACGGGCAGGGAGATGGAGGGAGGGAGGGGGAGGGCACGAAGGGGGGCAGGCCGGGTGCAGGCCTTTCAAGGGCACAGCAACTGCATTTCTCCACACTGATCAGCCTATCAGACGATGAGTCTGTGTGATACCCTCACCCCCCCCCCCACCTCCCCACCACCACTACTAGAAAGCTAAAGTCCCCTTGTCACCTGCACCCACCTCCTTTACATGCCATCCCCAGTTTGGTCACGTGACACACACACCTACATTCTCTGCCCACCATAATAAGGCCTTCTGGGCTGTAGTGAACAATGCCTTATATGCACTTGTGCCTGTCAGAGCTAGAGTCTGTCTGGCTGTCCCACTGTGGCTATGTGTGTGTGTGTGTGTGTGTGTGTGTGTGTGTGTTTGATTGAGAGCATGCACACATCTTGGTCAGCTGAGTGCCCAGCTGTTCTCTCTGTTCCCATGATGTCAGAGGATGGCGACTGGAGGAACAGCAGAGGGAGGGTGAGGGAACAGCTGCAGTTGTTGTTGCCATTGGCAGGTCAAGAGGAACACACCTCATCTTGCAGCAAGCAGCTCTCCACAGAGAGAGTTGTGGTCTGCAGACACTCCTTCTGTACTCGCTAGCTGCTAGGATGCTGTCTCTAGAAGGATGTATGGAGTCAGGTGGCTGAGCGGTTAGGGAATTGGGCTAGTAATCAGAAGGTTGCCGGTTCGATTCTTGGCTGTGCAAAATGATGTTGTGTCCTTGGCCAAGGCACTTCACTTGTCCCTGTACTTACTGTAAGTCGCTCTGGATAAGAGCGTCTGCTAAATGGCTAAATGACTAAATGTAATGTAAATGTAATGTTGGTTTAGGGCAGACAGCCTCTTTGAGGGCAACCACCAAGAAGGCCTGTTACCCTGACCTAGCTACAGTAGCTAACTGCATGCCTAGGATGTTGTGAGCCAAAAACAGTTATTATGTTCCTAAATCTCCCTTCTTACTGCAAAATGTGTAATGTTACTTAAGGAATATCATTATTTATTTTTTGTGTAGCTCTTAAACTCAACTCAGTTTTCGCATGTCATGTAAAACGTATTGTAATCTGCAACCCAATGACCTCTTTTCTCCTCTCCTCCAGCCATGCACCTGAAGCCCCATCCTCATCTCCAGAAGAGTGAGCTGCGACTGGAGACCTGTCAGGACATCCAGCGGACCGGTCTTCACCACCAGGGGGCGATGAAGACTGAGTGGGGTCTCCTCCCGTCCTGCCCCCGCTCAGGCTCCACCAATCCCAGCCTGGCCTCTGGGGGGCGCAGCCCTCTCACTTTCATCTCCACCAATCACAACGTCAGCAGCAATGGTGGCCCCGCCTCCAGACTGAGCAGTATCTGGGCCCGTAGGAGCAAGTCCTCCCCTTCCTCGACCTCCTCATCCCAGAGCCCCGTCACCTTCACCTCCTCCCTGCTGCTGCTCACCTCTGGCCTGGACCACGAGGCCTCGTTCAGCCTGTACCAGGCCCAGTACCAGACCCAGGACGGGGAGGGGGAGGGGCCTCTGGACATCTGGGCCGTCATCAAGCCCGGCAACACCAAGGAGAAGATCGCCATCTTCGCCTCGCAGCAGTGTGGCGGCAGAGATAGCGGAGGCGAGCGAGATGGCAGTGATGGCAGTGGGGGAGAGGAGGAGGGAGGGGGTAGTGGGGGGGAAGGGGGAGAGGTGGCACAAGAGGCGCCGGACTGTGGGTTGGGTCCCGGTGGGCTGGCGGTGCGGACTGTGTCCATAAAGGTGAAGGGCTGCTGGGAAAGCGAGTGCTCGGTGGCCAAGCGGCGCCGGAGGTCCACTCACCACCAGGTCGTCCTCCGGGAGGGAGCCAGGCTGCTGGTTCCCCACACCCAGGGCTCCCGGGAGAGCAGCCCAGCCCGGGAGCCCCTCAGCCAGCCTCCTCTGTTGCCAGAGAGGGGGGTGTCTGTGGAGGAGCAGGACTGCCGGGTGAAGGAGGGAGAGACGGAGGAGGAGAGCGGGAAAACTCTGTCCGTGGTGGAGATGGTGGCCTTTCTAGAGCAGAGAGCCAGCGACCAGCTTGTGGACCCTAAGCCCGTGTCTTTACGCAGCTCCACCACCATCACCTTATCCAAGGTCCCCCCCACCTCCCTGGCCTCCGAGCTGCTGCCCAGAGACAACCCAGACGAGGAGGGGGAGAGTGTGCGCGTGTCCGACATGGTGGCCAAGCTGGAGTCTGAGTGCCTGAAGCGAAAGACCACGAGTGGGGACGTAGCGGGGGAGCTCTCCCGAAGCAACAGCCTGAGGAGGAGCGTAGGACGGGTGCTGCTAGCTGGGGCGGACGCATGCTCGGCCTCTACCCAGCCTCCAACCCCTCCCACCCAGCCCCAGGATCACACCGCCCCCAGCCCCCCAGAGAGCCCTGCGGGCCTCACGGTCAAACCCAGCAGCTGGTTTGAACCCCAGGTCTCTCTAGTCTCGGCCCTACCGTCTCCCAGTGTGGACCCAGCCTGTGGAGCCTCCATCCAGGCCAGAAAACCTGAAGATCCCAGCCTGGGGTCTGGAGGTCTGGAGGTCCTGACAGAGGGTGGGAGTGATCAGTCTGTGTTACCCCAGGCCCAGGCAAGCACAGACCCCACCAGGCAGAGAGAAGACGAGCCCCTACCTGGCATTCTGTTCTTCTCTAAGAAACCCTCGGCCCCTTCCTCTTACACACACTCCACCGAGCCCCACACGCTCACACTCCCGGACACAGTGACCATCCTGAAGCGTGCCACAGACCCCGAGCACTCAGAGACTCTGACCTCCGCCCCTGCTTCCCTCCCTCTCCCCACGCCCCTCTCCACCTTTCACCAGGAGGAGGAGAAAGAGGAGGAGGGAGAGGGGGAGGAAGGCTCGGGAGAGGAAGGCTCGGGAGAGGAGGAGGGCAGTGCGGGTCGTGAGGCTGTGCCTTTCCCCCTGCGTCGCATGGTGTCTCACGAGTTCCTGGAGGTGAGGTTTAAGATCCAGCTGCTCCTGGAGCCGCAGCAGTACCTGGCCTTCCTGCCGCACCACGTCCTGCTCAAGATCTTCTCCCTGCTTCCCACTCAGGCCCTGGCCGCCCTCAAGTGCTCCTGCCACTACTTCAAGTTCGTCATCGAGAGCTACGGCGTGCGCCCCGCGGACTCTCGCTGGGTGTGCGACCCCCGCTACAAGGACGACCCCTGTAAGCAGTGCAAGAGGCGGTACGGCCGCGGGGACGTGTCCCTGTGCCGCTGGCACCATAAGCCCTACTGCCAGGCCATGCCCTACGGGCCGGGCTACTGGATGTGTTGCCACGGCTCCCACAAAGACACGCCCGGGTGCAACGTGGGTCTCCATGACAACCGTTGGGTGCCGGCCTTTCACAGTATAAACATGCCAATCTATAAGAGGGTCAGGGACTCTGAGGAAGAGGCCTAGGGGACGACTGGCTGACTGACCCTTCTGGGTGCTTTGTTTCTGCCTTGGAAGGCTTGATCAATATGAGTGTGTTTGCCGGAGTGTGTGTGTGTAAGTGGATGTGTGTGTTTGGGTGGCCCGTTATATATTGCCATATATGTGCATGTGCATTTACTAGTGGGAGTCTTGTCTTGAGTGCAACCAGGTTTCCTGTACTGATACTGATGATGAGGATGATGATGAGGAGGAATCGCTGGATCTGTTCTAAATATCCCTCGCCCCACCCCCTAACCTGACCCAGCCCTGCCCTGCTCTGCCCTTCCCCACATCTCTAGCCCTCAGGTCCTCTGAGATTGTCAGCACTTTAACCCATTCAAGAATCCTCCAGCCTCAGAAGATTTCTGTCAGGGTATTTTTATTATCTTGCTTCACGTTTTTAATTTTTTTTTTAGGGGGATTTAATTCTGATTGCTAAAGCTGTATGGAGGAGTTGTAGGGAGGTTTCTCTTCCAGCTCCAGACGCTTGGGACCTCTGCCTCGTGAGGCAGTCAGTATGGCTGCTGCACGGAGAGATCAGAACCTCTGGAGGCAGGTCTGCCGGCTGTGTGCTGTCTACCCAGAGACCCAGGCACTAGTGTGAGTTACTGTGTGTCTGTGGTGCTGGGGATGGCAGCGTCTGGTGCCCTGGTCCAGCCATAATGTCAATCAGCTACCACACATCCCACCTTCCTCTGTTGGGACACCTAGGTGAGGCTGATGTAGGATTGCTCGGTCCTGCTAACACCCAAATCTCTTAATGTTTTGAACAAACTGCAAAACAGACTGAAGGCCCAGGGAGGTTCTCCCCATTAGTCTGCCAGCAAGATGATTCCGTATCAGAACATCAGTGTTGATCAGTTTTGTGGTTGGCATGGTGGGATGGTAAGCTTTGGAGACACCCCAGTGGGTAACTATACCCATCTCTGTATTTCGAGTGGAGGGGTCCGAGCAGGGGGGGTTATGTGTTTTGATGGGAGCCTCGGTTGGGACCCAGGTTGTGTTTACATGTGTAAATAAAGAGTCCTATATCTACAGCAGAGTGAGGAACCTCTCCACAGCAGTGATCTGACTTGAATGCATTCATCTTATCAGTTGGTTTGAAATAAATACTTTTTTTTTTTTTCCTTCTCTCACCCTGTCATGCATATATTTATGAATCGGATGGTTGTTTTGCTGTTATGGGATGGAATTTTCTGTTGTTTAAACTCTGGTCTCTCTCTGCTGGGTGTCATCTTGCTTTACTTTGATGATGATATCTCCTTGTGCTGTTTTCCTCCAATGGAAAGGATAGGCCTCGGCACCTGGTCTTTACAATGACTTTAACTGGACAATTTTTAGAACAAAAGAGAATAAGGAGGACTGTATATGGGGGGGAAAACTGTTATTTTTCCTATTTTAAAGTTTGTTATACAATCCCTGCTGTCCGTAATTTTACTCCAATAAAGCGCATTATTTTAGGTTTTATGTTCCTGTAAAACTGCTCTGCTGTTTATTCTCTCAGTCTGAACTGTGGCGAGGTCTCTGTGCCTAAGACAACTTACGAATACACCCCCTAACAAGTCTATGCATAGTTCCTGTCGTTGTAGTGGAAGTGAAAGCTGTTCAGACATTCGATGTGTCTACTGCAGTACAGGGTTCCCGCAGGGTCTTAAAAAGTTAAACATTCTGAACTTTAAATTTAAGGCCTTAAAACATCTTAACTGCCAGATGGACTTGGACTTATAAATGAAACTGATAAAAGGTCAATTTAAGACTTGGTTACGTCTTTCCTGGTGGGACAGCTGGGTACCTGGAAAGACAGTCGGCAGAGAGGATCTGGGGAGTGCGCTGTGGCTACAGGGATCTGGGCCCACGGATGTGTTTGGCACTATGCTCTGTGCTGGTTTTGAAACCAGGTTGTTGTGGTGTAGGCCTTTGTTCTCAACCCACTACACCACAGGGTCCCCCTTCAATATACTTGTAAATAACATTTATATTACTTAACTGATATCAGTTAAATTAATTATCAATTGGTTTGAGTGAGATTTGAACCAGGGGTACCGTGTTTGGCAGTAGACTCGATGGTACACATGCTGAGCCACAGAGGTTTCCTGCAACGGTACCTTCTACAAGATGGTGTAATTGCCCTTATGACACTACTAAATGCCAATGAACAACAAACGTTTTGTTTGCCAAGTTATAAAACAGAATACTGATATGACCTGAAACTGTTGTCTGTTTTACAGATGAATGCTATGCCTACCACTGGACTTGCATTTATAGAGATTCTCCATCAAAATTATATCTTGTCGCTACGAACAAGGACGATGTAGCTCTAGAGCCCCTTTCCTGGCAGGATTGGCAGGTAAAGTTAAGTGGCGTTTCACAACATGGGAAATCATGGCTGCAAGCCTAAATGCAAGAGAAAGGGAAGGTTTTTCCTTTCCAGAACGTGACTCAATAAAGAACATGGAAACGTTTCTACCATTCTATTCTTGTGCTCTACACACCGGTTGGTGGAGGTGGTGGGTGTTTCTTTTGGGGGGTGGGGACTCTGGCTAGAACAACTGATGGGGTGTGGGGGTGTGTGCTGCATACTCTGGTCTCTAGTGAGGTTTAGATTTCAGTGTTTCTCATTGAAGAGGGCCAGCACTCCTATAATCATTGTCATATGTGCATAGCCACTGACATGTAACAGTGACGCAACATCGTTTTATTCAAAGGTTTTTCAGTCAATTTCTATTAGGTCCTACAATGAGATAGTAGTGATAATCATATGAATCACAGAACATTGGAGACTTTTAAAAGATACTAAAAAGACCACAGGTTTGAATCAGATGTTTATGTCAACAAAAACAAGTATTAATCCATTCACACATTTTACTAGTATTATACAAGATCCTTGCAAAGGTCTTTTCTATTCAAATATTGCTTTGGGTGACATTTATACTGTAAATGCCGAGTGTGCATAATTCAACATGTTTTGAAAGGCATTCCACACAAATCCCTAGCTAAAATAACAGAAGAACCCAACCGAGTTGCCATGTTGTTCCAGAATGCTGGGACAGGACTAGCTATGAGGTGGTGATGCCATGGTGTTCCAGAATGCTGGGACAGGACTAGCTATGAAGTGGTGACAGGGAAAGTGACAGAGGTGTCACTGTTTTCAAAGTTCTGAAGTGCTGTAAATAGTCAAGAATAAAAAAACGAAAACATCAGATTCAGAGGATAAAACGGCATGTAAGATGTTCTGTCTGTCTAACTGCTAAACCAAAAATTACATTTTTAGGCACCCATTTTCCCATGAAAATATAAAAGAAACACCTGGGGTGGTATTTCAGATCCACAAGATGAGACATGTCTCTCCTTTTGATGCATTTTTGCAAATCCGAAATACATTCCCAAAACATACGGTACCTCCGTGGTGTCTGTCAGTTGGTATGATTTAGGTAGCTTCCTTGGGGCTGTTTAGAGCCATCTTTAAGACTCACAGACCCTCCATTCCACAAGCCCACTGGCACATCTGCTTCCAGCTTCAGGCTACATCGCTACTTCTAAGGGGTTAGCCCGACCTTGTCAGTGAAGAGCAACAACCTTGTATGTTTTCACCCAAAAACCGATCTAGTAAACCAGATTTGTGTTATGAGCTTGATGGTGAGCTATATTTGATCAGTTACAACTGGGACAGCAGTAAAAGACTTACAAGATGGTAACCCTCTCTCCTGGAACAGTAAAATAATATGATTGTTACTCTTACTCTTAATGGTCAGCCATCTGTCCTGTCCCATTAGGATCAGGTTTTGTAAACAACATGTAAAAGGTAAAGTCAACTGTAAAACAAAAAGTGCCACGTCATATTCAAGTGAGGACACGTCCAGCCAGAAAGTTCCTTGTTTGGCTTTAGTCTGACAACTGAACTTTCCATAACCTCTTCAAATATCATATGAAGAGACAAACCAAATAAACTGGAAAGATTTCAAGACTAAGGAACATGATGAACAATTAACACATTTTGACATCCAATCACATGCATCTCCTGACCGACAACTTACTCATTCCTATTTGCATGTTTAAGGAGTAACAGGAAATGATGGCATCAGTCCAGCAGATCCTCTTTCAGCCTATGAGGGTGTTGCAGAAGGAGCAGAATAAGATTCCTACATTGTGACACACCAGCTCGTAAGTCCTTAGGGGCCTGACCATCTACAAAGTGAAACAGAGTTGGAGACCACCTGCCATGCTCTCATTCGCTCTCTCCACTATAAAGGCCTTCGTCCAAACAGGTTAATAGTCAGAGCCCCAGACAAACACTACTACTTCAGAGACACTCATCTGCCATCAAGCCTACAAAGTGTTCAGTCATGCAGGCTAGTAGAAACTAACTCTCTCTTCCCTTCTTAGTGTGTAGGTTAGGACAGGGTAAGATGAGCTACAGCAAAGCAGATCATGCTAGGCCAGGCCAGACCAAAGAACATAAGGCCATGTCAGGTTGGCTCTGTATGAGTATGTTGTTGCATAGCTTCAACCAGCCAAGACCTGGTCCAAGGTCACTTCATTGACCAGCCGATCAGAATCTACTGTAGTTCTAGAACAGAGCCCAGCAGCTCTTGAGCGACAGTACACAACAACCTGTTTCTGGTCCAGCCCAGCCTAGCTGGTCTCCCAGTCAGCGCTGGCCTGTGTAGGCCCTGAACCAGGAGGTGACAGAGGCCGCGGCGGAGGAGATCATGCCCCCAGCGTTGGCCCCGGGCTGGGACACCTGCATGGCCGTGCTCTGGGACAGGTCCATGGGCTGGGAGGGGATGTCGCAGAAGCGGGGGCTTGGAACCGTCTCCCAGTCTGTCCCCAGGTCCGTCTCCTCATCCGTTACCGCCTCCTCGCCACTCTCCTCCGCAGGCCCGGCCGCCTCCGGCTCAACAAACTCCATGGAGTCTTCCAGGTCAGCACTGACTTCGTACGGACCCGTCCTGGGTGACGAGAAAGACATATGGCCAAAATATAAACAACCATAAAAGGGGTAGAAGAGAGCTGGACCGTGGCCATAAAAAAGAGAGTTAGCCTGAAGTTACCTCCCCAGGTTCCTGTTGTCAGGGGAGACCAGGAACATGATGTTCCTAAGGGTGTGGTGGGGATGCAGCAGTTCACTGTCCACATGCTGCAGGAGAACACCCACACACAGGTTAGTGACTGTAAAGCCCTTCAGCCAGGGCTATGATCTCAAACACTCACAGTACACACAGGTACCTGGGAGAAGCACAGGTGCAGGATGTTGGTGTTGAGCTTGGTGAGAGCCCTAGTGAAGCGGTATCTACTCAAGTTGTCACCACAGAACTCACTAGGAGACAAGACAGGCAGAATACACAATTCAGTCATTGCATTAGTTTCCGAGAACTACAAAATACCTGAAAGACATGTAACTACAAAATACCTGAAAGACATGTATCCAGATCTAACACAGACAATTGTCAATTTTTATAACTAAACAAGCATATTTTTGGAACCAAAAATAAAGGCACGTCATGGTAAGTTTTCAAACATGAAAAGCTTAGACCCCCATTGTTTTTAACCGGGCAAACTACACAGAATGTGCCAGTCACATGACACAAAGAGTAAGATCAGCATTAAATCTATCATACAGCTGTCAAGCATTAACTTCTAGAGCTCGCCTTGAAGAAATACTTTGTGCTTCGGTTCAGGGAACATTCCATCAGATAACATCCTAACCTGTTGCAGAGCTTCTTAGGAAGATTGACATCCAGAATATGTGACAGGATGTTGACAAGCTGGGTGGCGTAGCAAAGGGCAGCACTGATGGTGTGGGCCGGGTTTATGTGGTCCAACTCTACCAGGAAACACAGCAGCACCACACATGAAGTCCTTCACAGAATGATCAACTTTGCAGAAGCATCAGTATGTGGCCAATAGGGACTATAAGCAGCCTACCACTAACATGGATGTTTCGTAATCAGCATACTTATTGCTATTGAAAACAGTTAGAGTAGGGGGTTAAGTCACCAAGTTCCCTCGCCCATTCTTATTTGTGCCCTATCATCCTACCTGGCCCCTCATTGGTGCTCTTTTCCTCCACCCAGGTGTAGTAGGCTGAGCAGTCTCCGTTGCTAGGCAGGGTGACAGGTGGGCCAGTGATGCTGATGCTGGTCTCTCCATTCTGGTCATCCCAGATCCAACGGCCAGACAGGTAGGTGGTCCTCCTGGCCTCCGCCAGCTCGCTTACTGTGCTGGAGGTCAGCGCAAGGTCACACTCTGCAGCCACGTCCGCAGGGTCCCTGATGGAAACACGCAGGGGCAAAAACATCAGCTGAAGCCCAACACTGAATATTCCTTTGGTCAGGTCTGAGTGTGTGTGTGTGTGTGTGTGTGGGAGAGTGTTACACAGAGAGAGATAGTTACATAGAGAGAGAGAGATAGATACACAGAGAGAGAGATAGTTACACACAGAGAGAGAGAGATAGTTAGAGAGAGAGATAGTTACACACACAGAGAGAGAGATAGTTAGAGAGAGAGAGTGATAGTTACACAGAGAGATAGTTACACACACAGAGAGAGAGATAGTTACAGAGAGAGAGATAGTTACAGAGAGAGATAGTTGTATGTCTGTAGGTCCCTGCTGACCTGCTGCCCTGCTTGTCCTCCTGAGTGAGGAAGATGTGCGTGGTGAGCTCCAGGATGTGTCCCCTGCGGACCTCCGCCAGGAGCTCCAGCCGGGCCTGCAGCTCACGGCCCCTCTTCTCCAGCAGCTCCCCCAGGCGCCGGTTGTGCCGGTCAATCTTGTCCCTCTTCTCCTGGTGGCGGCTGGCCCGGCGCTGCAGCCTCTGGCTCTCCTCCTGGGAGCGCAGCTGCAGCTCTTTACCTGGGAGAGGGGGGAGTTGTAGTCCTTGTGATAAGATGTCAATTCTGGAGAAGGCAGGCCGGAAGGAGTCACGACAAAGGAAAGGAGTTGACTTTGGTTTATTAGTCAAGCGGCCCGGATCAAACCATCAGTTCAAGACAAACTGATGGCATGAGTGAAAACTCTCTCTTACAAGAGTGCTTAAAAACATGAGTTTGACAGTACAGATATAGAATGCACAGAATTGCTTCCTTAACGGGTCTTCAGTGGTCAGTGTATTGACACACTAGAACGTTCAGCAGGTGACGTGGTCGTTAATCACATAAGCCCTATTTGTACATGATTTTCCTTACTGTCTCCCCACTGTCTGGACTGCATGCTATATTCTGCTCAGAGGGAGGATCGCTGCATGACCTCTTGACCTTACCGAGACACAAGCTGTACATGTACCCAGAAACTCTGCCTTACACCTTGTATTAGTGTAGTTACTAGTAAAGCTACGACAAGTTGTCTTGTTACTTATCACCTGTTGCTGCTGACAGGGCTGTCACTTACCACTCTTGACCTCCTCGTTCCCTCCACAGATAGCCTCCTTTAGTTGCTCAATCTTCATCTTGCACGACATAATCTTCCATTTCTGAAGGAAACAATTACCCCAACAAATCAGTAGGAGAAAATGTGAAGAAGACTATTTGTTTGGGTGTCTAAATAAACCTACCAGCTGGTCAGCCTGAACCTTTCTATCCATGGCTGTGATAACACTGTGAAAAGAGGGCAGTGTTATGGAAGAAAATGAAGGTGAAAGTGTAAAATCCACTACAATATTAAACTAACTTGTTGACAAAGCTACAGTACCTCTGTTGAAGTTGTTCTTTCTCCTTCCTCAGCAGTTTGAGTTTCTCTAATTTTTCGGTGTAACTGCAAAGATAAATTCAATTTGGTATAACTTTCTCCCAGTTTTCTCACGTTAAAGATACATAAATACCTTTGAGTGGCCGGGTAACTCACAGTTTCACTAAACCTAGTTTATACAATGGTATAAAATAACTTATTCACACAAAATAAACCATTGTAAGCCATTGCAGTACATAAGATATTATGTGTCTGCTAACATTCTCGACGGGACCATGCTGTCAGCTACGCATGCCATGATGGTGATTTTTGGTTTCATTTGTCAGCTAGCTAACTAGCTTAAGACGATACTGTGCCTGAACTGTAAAAGTTACATAGCAAGCTAACTGGCTAGCTACAATAAGAGGACATTGGTTACATTGTCTGTGACACATACGTATTGGGCTACAGCACTTCTAACTTTAATGATAAAATAAAGTAAATTGTCGTAATATTTAGTAAACAACAACCGAAGAAGCTAGCTAGTACTGCTAACTAGCTAACCAGCTAGCTATCTTGTGTGTTTATGCTGGTAAGCCATTGTGTTGCTGACATTTAGATGGGGTTAGCGATTTCCCCTGAAACAAGCCGATTGACTTTTTGTCTCATTTGTTTAGTGTTCATTTTGTGAATGTCATCACCCACCGTTCTGGGTTTCTACCGTCAAAGTACACGAAGTCCCCTGCCTGGATACATCTGGCACAGGTCAGCCTGCGCCTGGCTGTGTTGCAGAGTGGGCATCTCTCCACAGCGACGTAGAGGCCCTCCGCATCGTCCACAGACTCCACCATGAGAGATCCGGGGGATCCCGCGGTGGTCGTTGCGTAGAGGTGATGAGAACGGAGTGGCGGTCGACCACCAGGTAATGCCCCGGCGGAGGTCCCCTCACTAGGGCAAGTAGCCCTTAATTCAGCTCCAGCAGCAGAAGCCATCTAGGCTAGCTTGCTAACTAAACCAAGTCTGTTAGTTTCGCAATTAGGAAGCACTAACAATATGCTTTTCCTGTGGTATGCTTCAGACCACCAGTTGTCATTTCTTTATATAAGTTCTTTCGATATATATTTACTACGGTTTGGCCGTCTTCATATCAGAATATTTGGCCTGGGAAGGAGAAAAATATGTAGGCTAGGATCAGTTCTCAACGGAGCCCCTGTCGCGCTATCTGCCTGCTTCTTTAAACCACGTGACACGGTTTGTTTATGTAGCTACGTCATTATTGGGTGGAGATTACCATATGTGGAACGATGTCTAATAATCAAAACAATAATGAAAACCTTTAGTTTATTTTCTTTAGCAGAATACAAAAGTATAAAGTCTCAAGTATAACATATACAACTTTCAACAAAACGTACAAAGAACATATTTCCTGCATGTTGACACAAGTTAAGATGAGTTCGATTGTGATTTCGACTTCACACAATACTGTATTTTACTGCTTCCTGAATCCCTTCAAAATTGGGTAGATGTTTTCAAATGCCTCATAAATCTCACCACGTTCCTTGGCTCCTGTCAGAACTACTTTTCCAGACACAAAGATCAGTAAGACGATACGTGGTTTCACCATGCGGTAGATTAAGCCTGGAAACAGCTCTGGCTCGTAGCTAAGTGGTTGGAAAACATGAGTCAGATATAGAGGTCAGGGTATCTATGGTGACTTGGTGGGTTTCACTGCGGTTAGTGTACCTGCTAAACTGCTGGTGGGTGAGCACCAGGCCCTCCAGCCTGATGGGGAAGCAGACATCACAGCTGCCCACCATGTTTTGGATCTTGAAGTCCAGGAACTTGGCTGGGAAGCCCAACTTCTGAACCACACGGGCATACTTTCGGGCAGCCAGGCGCGATTGCTCCTCGCTGTTTAGACCACAAGAGAACGGACAGGGTCAGGAATGTCATAGGATGACTCGGAATTCGAAGAAGAGAGACAGAGAAGGGGAGGTGAAAGCTGTCACCTCTTGGCCCCAGTGCAGACCATCTTTCCTGAACTGAAAATCAGAGCAGTGGTTCTGGGCTCCCGGATCCTCATGATAACTGCAGCAAATCGCTGAAAAAAATCAAGTTCAAATCAAAACGTTACAATTCTGATTGGACAACAGGTTAAGTTCAGAAGTTCTGCTAAGGGTTCTGCCCTTCTAATGTCACAATAATGCCAAGTGAAAGTTTCTGATGTTGAATGGTGACAACTCTTAAATTCAAGGAGACATTACAATTAAGGTGTACTTTTTACCCGCTATACCTTAGGGTTGTACTCAGCATTCCGTGCTTGAAGTGCGATGGATTTGAGGTCCAAAGGACAAGCAAGGTTCACTGTGGAAACAATATTCCTACGAACATACACACACAGTTGATGCTGATGGCTATCGAGATTAAACCAGTAAACTTTCATAATTCTACCCACTGTAACTGAGGGATGATTCCAGAACGCTCCGCGACCGGCGTCATGGGAGTCATTGGAATCATAGGAGTCATTGGGCAGATGGGGGAGGCCCCTGACATCGCCGTGGTAACCACCGGTGCCTGTGGTGTGTGGTATTGGAAAAAGCCGCTGTCCTGCGTCACGTTGGCTGCATTGTTCTCATTGGTGGAGGGCTCAGTGGGCTCTTCCTGGTTGCTGAGCTCATCAGGCAGGAAGCTAAGGTCCAGATCCTCCCCATGATCCTTCTCATGGCCTCCACTTACAGAGGACAGACAGGAGGTGTCCTGGAGCTGAGCCCCCCCCTGCAAACCAAGGTCACCCTCAAACAGGAAGCCACTGGCATCCTAGGAAAATATGAATAGACATGAGAAACACCAGTCATGATCAGAGACTCTGTTGGAATGTAAGTAGGCCTATACATTAAGAACCATACTGCAATAGTCTATCTCTCCAATTTATTTCATAACATAGTAAGGTTTAGTGAGGCCAAAAATGTCCCTCCAATATTGATCTGCACCCAAATAGAAGGCAATCACAAACAGTTTCAGTTAGTTCAAAGCACTACATCTGACCTCAGACAAGCAATGACTGGGACTTACGTTCGCAATGGATTCATCAAAATAACTTTCTAATGTAGCTTCGTCATCCATGATGAAGCATTTTACTATAGAAACTGAATTAACTTTCAGATAACTGTAGTGTAAGAGACGGTTCGATGGTGTTAATTGTTAGACTGTCAACTAACACAATTGGCAACAGGTGTGACTGGCTGACAGGTGGTCTTAATGCTGCGCAAAAAACTATAATGTACCACCCATAAAACGTTAAGCTTTCTTAAGAGATCCCAATACATTTCTTCACCCCACCCGTCAGAGGGAGACATTTCTTCAAGAGTCCGTTTGTTCCTCGTTGCAGAAGAAGATGGGGCATGCGCACTAGAAGTAAATACAAGCGCATGGGTTTGGTTTGATGACAGTTTTCGACAAATAATGTGTATTGGTTCTTTGACATTATGATACTCTTTGTCATTGCTGGCGTTTTAAGTAAACTCTATAAAATTACTCTATGATTGTCATGCCTCAAATATGTAAATTGTTATATTGTTCAAACTTCCATTGCAATGGCAGAAATGGATGCTGTGAAAAAGTATTTAAAAGACTTTGCACAAGAAGCACGCGGTGAGTTCTCTATTCATAGTTGTTAAAACACGGATTTAAGAGAAACTATTGTGTATTGTTTCAATGATCATGTTACAAGCAGGGCCATGTCTAAATTGTACTGTAGAGTTGTATCTGAATGAAGCCGTGCCTTACCTGGAGCATGCGCCGTCTCCTCTTGAGTTCTACCGCGAATGGATTGGTCCCAACAAACCCTGCATCATCCGCAATGCTTTCAGTCACTGGCCAGCTCTGTCCAAGTGGAATCCTGCATATCTCAGGTATAACACTTCCTGGCCATCTACAAACTAATTCTAAATGAGCGTCGAATGAAGGTGGTAAGTGTTGAAGAAAACCATGGTAACTTGTTTCTGTCTTTCCTCCACTGCAGGGAGGCGGTGGGATCAAAGGTAATTAGTGTTGCGGTGACCCCAAACGGCTATGCGGATGCCGTAAACGGAGACCGGTTTGTTATGCCAGATGAACGAAAGATGACATTCTCCTCTCTGCTAGACGTGATAGAGGGAAAGGTGGAGAGCAAAGGAGTGTTCTATGTCCAGAAACAGTGCTCCAACCTGATGGAGGAGCTCCCTGAGCTGACGGGGGATGTGGAGCCTCACATACCCTGGATGAGTGAAGCCCTCGGTGGGTTACTTTCATACACTCCTCCCTTATCCAGGCTGAGTTCTTTGCACACGTCCTTTCTTAATCCCTTCCTTGGAGAATCACCTGTACCATTGTACCATAACTCAACCATGCAGTGGAATAATGTTTTTGAGATACAATCATGTTACATCAGTGATTAATTCAGGAATAAAGACGTGTTTATTAGTGTTTCAGCACTGCCTCTGTTCTGACTTTTCTCTGTTGTTGTACGTTCCTACACGTTAATTTCAAAATGCAACTTTGTTTATTTCCCAGGGAAGTTACCGGATGCTGTCAATTTCTGGTTGGGAGAAGCCCGTGCCGTGACATCCAGTAAGTAGAAGTGATGTAGTCTGCCATAGGTAATGTTGGACTAACAGACAAAAGGCTTGACCCTGGACTTTGTTTTAGAGGCTTATAGTCTTGTAAATGCATTGTTTGTCTCCAGTGCACAAGGACCATTATGAGAACCTGTACTGTGTCATATCAGGAGAGAAACATTTCATCCTGCTCCCTCCATCCGACCGGCCCTTCATACCTTACGGTAAGAGATAGTTCCCAGCACTGAGCCATCCCATAGGGTTGTAAACCTTTTAATGTTTGACTTGTTTAGTCACAGCTGTCTACACAATGAGATATTACAGGACTACAGAGTGTGTAAAAACATTGTACTGTGTTCTACTGCTCTTTTCTATTCTCATTCTATGCAGTGTCTTCTTTGCTCCTGTGTTGTCAGAGCTGTACCAGCCAGCGGTGTACAGGCAGAGAGAAGATGGTGGGTTTGATATGGTGGATGAAGCAGAGTCTGAGAAGGTGAGCACCAGTGAGGGCCAACCCGTTTAACAGACACAGTTAAGACACTTCTGCTGTTTTTTAAACTTTATATTTGATCAATTCAGTCTCTTTTTGAACTGTTTTGGGTGAGCTACTTGTATCTTCCTCTCGTTTTTTCTCCATACCTAACAATCTTTACATAACTTGTCCCAATCCTTATACCCCCCTAGGTACCATGGATCCCTGTGGACCCTCTGAACCCAGACCTGGAGTGTTACCCTGCCTACCGGCTGGCACAGCCCCTCCGCTGCACCGTGAGAGCAGGCGAGATGCTCTACCTTCCCTCCCTCTGGTTCCACCATGTCCAGCAGTCCCATGGCTGCATCGCAGGTACAGCAACGCCACAGAGACGCATGTAGAAACAGACACTATACTTTGACTTTTACCTGCTTTCTCTCCCCTCTCCCCAGTGAACTTCTGGTACGACATGGAGTATGACCTCAAGTACAACTATTTCCAGCTACTAGAGTCCCTGTCGGGGGCTGTGGGGTCACTGTGACATCACTGGGAGGTCAGAGATCACCCTGGGCATTTGAATCCTTCTCTATCCATCCTTCTTCGAGGTAATCTCTGACCTAACTGATGCCCCTGGCCTTTACAAAAGAAAAATTTCAAGGAAGGGAACAGTGTTTTCAGTGTCCTGGTCATGAGAATATAGGTTATCATATATTCCCAGGCTGTATTTTTTTTACTAGGTTTACTGAGTCCTGACAGCTCTAGCCAGATTGTCAGTAAGTACACAAGTATGGAAACCATAGGGATGGATTGTTTTATAGTTGAGAGACCGCTTCGGTGTAGAAATGTATCGGAATATCTTATCTGAAGTTTCCTGGTATTGTATTTCATTTTAAGACAATCATTGTCTTGTTTGAATTTCTTTTTAAAGGATATTCGAGAATATGCTGGAGTCTGAATTGCTGTCAGCTAATTGTGCTGTTCTAGTAACAGAGTAACAGGGCAAGGTACAGGTGGAAAATGTAAATAAAGGTATGTGTAAACACCACTGGAGTGTAATAATAAATGTTTATTCTCCTGTAGAGAACTTGAGGATACACAGTAGAAACATCAAGGTTAAAAACACTGAACTGAGGTTGGAGCAAAACAAGAGAAGTAACAGATTCACACATTTCAGAAGGGTCATTTCCTAGAATAAAGACAAAACATCTGGTCTATCTGTAACTAAGACAGATGCATTATCATATTGTCATACTGTACAAAAGACGAGGTTAGTTAATGCTACCTCTGTTTCTCCATTCTCCAGTTCTAGCAGTTTGACCCAAGTTCCAGCCCAGTTTCAGACCAAGTTCCAATACAATATTGAATTATTTAACAGTTTGATTCTGGCATCATGTAACCAATGGGGTAGTCATATTAGCCTACGCCCCTTCAGATTATCTAAAGTTAACACTTATGAATTTAGGTAGTTAAGTTAGGTATTTAAGTGCAGCAATAACACACCTCACAGAAACACTCCACGCAATGTGTTTTTCTCAAATTAGTGTCTCCTAAAATGTTTAACCGTGACAATACTGACATGCATCTGTGGAAAGATTTTCCACTAGAAGCATTTTCACGTTCCTCTACTAAAGTGAGAGGTGTCTGTGCACTTAAAAATCAGAGATTCAAACGTTTCCCTGGCAAACTAGATTTGGTACGTCACATTCGAAAGCCAATCACTGTCTAATATGCAAATGCCGTCAAAGGAGCCTGAAAGCTCCAGTGGACTTGTCAGTAACAAGAATTTACATCAACAAAGTTGTAAAGTTGTGAAAGGTTTGACAGAGAAAATGGTGTGTAGAGACCCTGGAGCTTGCAGCCATTGACCAAAAATTCCCACTATGCTGCTGAAATGGTTATAACTGATTTACTTTCACCTGTCAAGCAAGCGCAAAGAGCAGTGGTGGGGCAAGGTGTGAGGTCTGTGATATTTGCATATTTATTGGTCCAGAATTTCTTAATGAGGGATGCAAATGTTCTTGTAGCACTTCTTGTTTTGTTTTACTTTGTGGGAAAACCATGTTAAACAAAATATTAATCATAGAGTATTGAATAAATAAATGACAGTAGGGGAACTTGAGGGGTTTCATTGCAGGCAGGTGCTGGTTCTGAGCTGGAACACAGCCAGGAGTTAAGGAGATCCCAGTGGGCCAAGAGGAAACCCAGTCATCAGAATCTCGACAGTCTAGAGAACCATGCATCTTAACCCTTGTGTTACCTTCGGGTCATTCTGACCCGCCGTCGTATTGGGACAACTTTACCACATACAAAAACAAAGTGAAGCATTTTCTTGTAACCGTTGGGCTGTCTCAGACCCCCCACATTGCGAAGGTTAAAATAAAATGCTATTTATTTGTTTTTGTATTGGGTAAACACAACAATGGTGCGTTGTGAACCTTTGGGTCATGTAACCCGAAGGCAGCACAAGGGTTAGTAAGTAACAAGCTTGTCTCCTTACATACATACATACATACATACATACATACAAACCTCTGACACCCTACATACATACTTTTGACACCTTATACATACATTAATACCCCTGACACATACATACAAACCTCTGACACCCTACATACATACTTTTGACACCTTATACATACATTAATACCCCTGACACATACATACATATAGTGCATACACACCCTACGTACATACATACATACATACCCACCCTACTACATACTCCTGATACCCTACATGCAAATATATTCATGCCAGCAGTAAAAACTTACATCTAAAAGGTAGCGGCAGTTCTGATCTTGTTCTACTGTCCAAAAAGATACAATCCTCCGTCTTTTTTAGTGTTTCCAGTCTTATGTATATAATACAAGGCCTACTGCATATCTGTGTCTTAGCCTTAAAGCAATTCCGGAGGTTCATTAAAATATCAAGTAATTGAACAAGGGCATCTTGGTAATTGTGGGGTCATGCTTTATGTATACTGTGATTGTTCTGAGTGTAACCAGTGAAGTGTGGCACCAACATTCTGTACATGACTCGTGTTTTACAGTACAGGTATGTTTGAAGTCCATGGGGTGTACAGTTATCAGGAATGAAAAGGGTTTTATATGGTAAATAAGAAAACAAAGAATAGGGGTCATGTCCAGAGAAAAACAGCTAATCATTGTCCAGCGATTCAACATTACTTTTCTGCCATCAACTACGTTTCAGTGGTCATTGGAAACACAAAAGAAACCTTTTGATTGCCCCACATACAATATTTTGGGTAATGAGTCAACCTTGGGGAAAAAAAAACCTGACCTGAAATAAAGGCACCAAATCTCCTTTACAACTGGGAGATTAGCTGGGTGTTAAGAAGTATTATTGGCTTTGTCTCTGGAGTCTGGAATCATGTATATGACATGCAACCTATTAGGAGTGTAGGCAGCGCCTACACTAGGCTGGTAATACTATGCGTCCCATTTTATGTAAAACGAGCCTTCCACACAGTCAGTAGTTATCCAAAAACTACAAATGAACATGGACAACCTTCATAACACAATGGCGCTTTTACAACCGAATAAATAAATACACACACACCTACCATCCCTCAGTTCCACTCACTCAAAATGTACAGTATGAAATCACTCAGTAAAAAAACATGATTCAAGTCTAACAATGCGTTTGAGACTAGTTAGGATTGTCCTGTGGTCGTTCATACTCCAGACCCAGGCCAGTGAGTTAGCTTTTTTTTCTCTCCATGACACCCAGTACTCACTAGTCCTTCTATGATGCAGACTTCTCATGGACAGTTCCACAGCACTGATGGGCTTCCAGCCATACCCTCTGATTGTCCAAGCATCATCCAGACCTCCAGGACCTAATCCAGGAAGTCCTCCTTGTAGACGCAGAGTAATGGAGACTAGTAATGTAACTAAGGAATGCCTAGCAACCCCCCTCCCCCCCCCCAAGCACCCCAGCTGTAACAGTGACATCATCGTAGTTGAGTCCCTGGGAGACCACTACTGTAGGGAGGAGGAAGTAGTATGTGTGTGTGTTTCAAACTGCTGAGGTTTGGTCCTGAGAGAGGGTCTTGATCTGTGCTGTTTGTGTTACGTGTGTGTGTGCTGAGAGAGGGAGATCCTCACTGCTTCGCTCTCCCTCACTTTTACACTGAAACACACAGGGCTAACAGGATCCAGAGTCCAACAGGTAGACAACTTCTGTTCACCCCCAAAAAACACCCCTAAAAAAGCTTTGAAGTCCTTCGTAACACGTAGACATTTTTTAATGTTTGTTTAAACAATGTTGGGGGGCGGGGGAGACTGTATTAAAACAAGGACGCCCATTGTATTTGGGCAGAGCATCATTCACAAAAATGGCTTAAATTTCTTCATTTGCCTAGAAGGTTGGTGCAGTCTTGAGGAAGAGAAGGAAATGGAGGAGGAAGAGGAGCTCTAGGTGAGTTTGTTGTCCAGCCTTTTCTCCACAGCCTGTAGCAGGAGTTGAGAGTACTGTTCCAGCAGAGCCAGAGTCCTCTCCTCCCCTTCCCCTGGTGCTGCGTGGCTACCCAGCATGCACAGGGGCACTGGGGATTCTGGGATGCTGGCACTGGCCCCGCCCTCTGGCAGAGAGTTTAATTCCGCCCTCACAGCATCAAAGGCCTCTGATAGGACCCTGGCCATTTCACGTTGCTCCTGATTGGACTCTGCAGACACACTGTTCACCTGTAGAGACACATGGGTCAATTACATGCTTTGAATGCATGTGTGTGTGTGTGCGTTAGTGTGCATGTGTGAGACTCACCATTCTGTAGAGGCTGGAGACTTTCTTGAAGGTGCTCTGAAGCTCACTGGCCATTGCTTTGCATGACTCCACACTCAAAGACACATCTAGACGAGACAGACGCGGGACATGGTCAGAGCAACCAATCAAAAGTGTGATTTCAGAGGCTAATTACTTCACTAGTTACCTATCCTACACATGGAGTGTGTGAGGTGCAGTGAGAACCCAGAGTAGAACACACATGACAGACAGACAGACCGTGTTAATGGGATATGACCGAGAAATGGCATGCCTCACCAGTTGGAAGGTGCTGGTTAATGGATGAAGAGGGTGAAGAGAGCAGTGGGGCGGAGGAAGACAGGGACCAGAGCTCAGTGGAGAACAAGGACAGACCAGGACTAAGGCCCAGACCCAGATGCACAGGCAGAGATGACAGGATGAAGGAGGGAGAGTGCTGGAGCAAACCTGCGTTCTGGGCCACAGCTGGTAGCATGTTCTCTACCACTGGGTTCTCCATCTGGATCAGTTCTCCCTCTCTCAGGGGCTCCAGTTGGCTGCCTGCATGGGCCTGGAGGGGCAGCTCTGCCGTGGGACAATAGCCCTGCTCTGTTGTGGAGCTCTGAGCTGGGCCCTCTACAGTGCTGGTAGAGGTCGGCATAGCAGCGACCAGTTGCACGTTAGTGGAGAGTGGAGCTGGGGGGGCCGTGTGGCTGGCTGGGGGGGCTCTGGAGGGGTTCTTGCTGTTGGGGGAGAAGGAGGCGAGCGAGGGCTTGTCTGGGAGGGGTTTGGTGACGTCCAGGCTGAGCTGGGGTCGCGTGCTGCCGGTGAGCTTGACCTGCAGGCTCTTGGATGGGGCGGGGTTAGCTGGGACGCTGGTGATGAGGGTGGGGACAACAGCTGCCTGGGGCGTGGTCGAGCCTGAGGGGGCGGGGCTCACCATGGTGGATGCTACCACGGCTACAGCAGGGGGAGGGGTGGTGGAAGCGGCCGGAGGCGGTTTGGCCTGAGAGCAGGTGGAGGAGGCCGAGCTCCTGCGGAACTCAGAGGAGACGCAGGAATCCTCGCAGGCTTCCGGAACGTCGAGGCTGTCTCCCATGGAAACCGAGCGGGACATCTTGGCCATGGAGCTGGTGGTGGGGCTCATGTAGGAGCGGGATCTGAGGCTGCCCCCGACCCGGGTCGGTGTGGTGGCCGTGGCCGCCATGGCACTGCTGCCCACGCTGTCCCGGGGCTGCTGGGAGCTGGAGGTGGGGAGGGGTACAATGGGGAGGGTGCGTCGGGGGGTGTTGGGCAAGGTGGAAGGGCGCTCTATGGCCAACTGCTGAGGCTGAGGCTGGGGCTGAGGCTGAGGCTGGGGGGCCACCTCCTTGGAAGGTCGGCCCACAGACAGGGACTGATCTGGGGGTACAAAAGGGACAGAAACGAATATACTGTGAGCGCAGGTTTACACGTGTGTGTGTGTGTAGAGTGTGCTGTGTGTGTGTGTGTGTGTAGGGAGCGCGTGTGCTGTGTGTTACCTTCTGTGTGCAGGTTGTGGACCGACTGGGCCTTACGGAGGCAAGAGGAGGCGAGGTGGGAGGCTGCAGCCTTGGCTACGGGGCTGGCGTTCCTGCGAGGGTCCACCGCTGGGCTCTTCTTCTTCAGGGGAGAGCAGCGCAGAGCCTGGGGGGGCACCTTCTCAGGGGGGCACCTGTCCTCCAAGCCCTTCCTCTGAAGCTGAATGTCCGTCTGGATCCTGACCTTGAGGTTGCCCTCATGGGCCACACTATGGCCCTGATCAGGGGCACACACTGGATGTTTGGTCTGGTCCTGGTTCTGTTCCATGATGGGTCGTACTTCAGACACCAGGGGCCGGACCACCCCGCTGGCCAGCTTCATATCCCCAGTGGAAATGCTTTTAGGCAGGAATGGAAACATCGATCTGTGGTGGAGAGAACAGCCACTCAGAAAACTGCCAGTCAAGAGTTCAACTGAGAAAGGAAATGGCTACTCAGGGAACAGTCAGGAAGAGAATAACTAGTAGGATAACCACAAGACAAAGACCATACTTTAGGAAACACACAGCTGGTGTGAGTTGTGGTTAGTCGGCTGTGAGGAGCGTGAGGTGACAGTACAGTACACCTTTACCTGCTAGTGGAGCCCTGGAGACTCTGGGAGCCTTGGGACAGAAACTTTGATGAGATGCTGACACTGTCTGTACAGTTCTGATGAGCTCTGGTCGGGCTTCCTGAAGACCAAAAACACACCATCATGAATAATGGCATGTTCCTATTACATCCTGACAGTGCATAAATAGTTATGCTGTAAAATGCTTTGATTGGACAGTGTTTTTCACAATATGTATGCCAGTACATAAATACTTGTTGACAAACAGGCCTACTCAGCTTTATGAAAACGAGCTAACCAAGTCCTAGCAGAACTAGCTAACCCAGCTCTAGTAGAACTAGCTAACCCAGCCCTAGCAGAACTAGCTGTAGAGCTACTTAGTCTTACAGTACCTATAGTTTCCAGGTCTGCCAGGGTGCCAAAGTGCTGTTTGAGGAAAGCCTCCTGGTCAGGGGTCTGTGGGACGGGGGTGACCGTGGTCTCCTCCCCCTCCAGCTCCTCCATGTCCAGCTCTGAGGAGTTGCCATCCACACTGAGGGGCTCAGTGGGCTCTGAGTCTGGCACACACACACACACCAAAAATGAGATCAATGGAAAGTACTGGAAATACTTGCGTTAGCGTGTTGGTGTTAGCGTGTTGGGGTGTGTGTGTCTCACCCTCTCCTGGAGGCCGGTCAGGGCTGGACAGCCGGCTGCTGCTATAATCCACAGAGCAGGCGCTGTCAGGGCTGTGTTTGTCCTGGCCCTCCTTCACACTCCGACCCAGCGGGACACGGGGCAGCTCCTTCACCTGGTACTCACTGGAAGCAGACGCACAACACACAAGAGACAAGGTCTGTATAGATTGTTAAGTGTACTAATAGAAAGAGAGAGAGAGAGGGAAAGAAATATGGAGGACATCTTAGGCTGGTGTCTTAAGCAGCCGTCAGCAGCCTAGCGTACCTGCCGGCCAGGCTGACTGTGTCCTCACAGCCGTCAGGGTAGAGCACAGGGCCCTCTCTGTCCGGCTCTGGGCTCTGGGGGGACAGCAGGATGAAGTCTGGCCTCTGCTGCCACCTCCCGTCCCTCACCTCTCCCTGCATGGAGACAGGAAACACACACACACACACAGGGAGAAACTGTTAGAGGCATTTAGACTACATAACACATCAAATAAGCCTTGATACTCATTGGTCCATGCAGTGTGAGTGATGGAAGTACAGGGGCCTCACCCAGGCGGTGGGGGGGATGTGCAGGCTGGTGGTGCTGCCCAGGCCTTGGGGCTCTCTGCTGGGCACCGCAGGCTGGCTTCTCCTGGGGAGAAGGGTGGCGGTGGTGGAGGAGGAGGGCTCCTGCAGGGAGAAGGACTCCAGCTGTCTCAGGTCCAACATGGACTTGACCATCAGGTCCATGCTGCTCATCCTCCGGGACCAGCGGCGCCGAGGACGCGGGCCGGCGCCAGAACTGTCTGTTTGGGGGCGCCGCCCAGCCGAGCCCTCCTACAGCACACAGCAGTACAGAACCACACCTTAGGCACTGCTACTGCAGATAGGTATAGTTCAGTGGTAGAGTATTTGAGAGCAGGTCAAGAGGTCAAATCCCCCCTGTACATCGCTTTGGATTTTAAAGCCTCAGCGACATGAATACATGATCATTATTTGTTACAAGGAGAGTGGAGAGAGGTTGAAAAAGAGTGGAGAGAGAGGGGGGGGGGCAGGACAGGACACTGACCTTTTTGACCTCTCTGCTGTGGGAGTTGCGAGAGTTGCACTTCTCATCCGAGGTGTCTGGAAAGAAAAAAAATGAAATTTCAATATAATTTAGAACAACACTCGCATGTCTGGTAGCTTACCATTCAGAATGTAGTATTACCCATGCATCCAACAGAATAGCATCTTACCCAGCATGTCAGCATGCTAGCCATGACCTTGAACTAGCACAGAAATAAACGCTATCCTACCCTACATGGTGGTTAGGATGTGAAACCGTAAAGAGGGAGGGCCACTGACCAGTCTCCTCCCCTGGGCTGGAGCCAGAGACCATATATGGAGAGATGAGGTCTTCCTCATCCTCCTCTTCTATCCCCTCTTCTTCCTCCAACTCTTTGTCGCTGTCAGATGACATGGTAACTACGGGTGGAGCACTGTGGATATCCCTCCTGGTGCTGCAGAAACACACACACACAAAGACTAGAGAGACATTCTCTTGGCCATGCGTGTGTGTGTATATGCACGCGTGTGTGTGTATGCACGCGCGTGTGTGTGCTCCAGTACCTGAGAGAGCCAGGTTTCTGAGGAGGGGTCTTCTGTGCCGGCTTGCTGTTCTGTTTGAGGTCAGACAGTCGCTGCCTCATGCTGATGGTCAGCTCCGGGTTCAGACGCCACACGAAGATGCAGCTGCAGAGACACACAGGCCAGTCAGACGTCAAGAGACGCACGCACGAGAACTGTCAGGAAATGATTCGATATTTTGACATTGGATTTACCTGTCTCCAGACACGGTGATGAGATGTTTGCAGTCGTTGGTAAACTTCATGCCTGTTACGACCTCTGTGGAACACACATTGAGGGAGGCTGTCAGAAGAACCGCTCCTCTAAGAGGAAGTGATTGCAGGCAGGGGTTAAGTGGGGAGCGAGCGAGAGCGACTAGTCTTACCGGAGTGTCCAAACATGGTAGCCACACACTCTCCAGAATAGAAGTCAAAGATGCTGATGTTCTTGTCTGAGCAGCTGGTGGCCACATATAGTCCTGAGGGGTCTGTCTGGACCTGGACACACACACACACACACACACAGAGACACAAGCTTAATGACTACACTCATCGAGAACATTAGGCTGACCTGCATCGAGATTCGGTCTGATCAAAGCCCTGGGAAGCCTTCAGACGTAGCTACCTTAATGAGGGTGCCATCCTCCCCCTGGGAGCCCTTGTACAGCTTCTTCTGCTTGCCATTACTGATGTTGAAGATCCTGAGAGGAACAGGGAGACAGGCAGCATGAGAACAGGTAAAGCGGAGAAGACACAGGCTCAACACACAGCTGTACAGACACATGTATGTCCATCTGTACACAACTTCGAAGCTCAGACACTGGTCTGACGGGTGTTCTTCTTATGACCACCAGGGGGCAGTCTTACAGCAATTCCAAACAGTTGTGGCCCAGTCAAACTATTACACTAGCCAACCTAGGGAGGCATTGTCAGGCAAGGCCAGGGAAGGGAGTGAGGCGGGTGGGAAGGGAGTGGGGCGGGGTGGGAAGGAAGTGAGGCGGGGTGGGAAGGGAGTGAGGTGGGGTGGGGAGGGAGTGAGGCGGGGTGGGAAGGGAGTGAGGCAGGGTGGGGAGGTTAGTGAGGCGGGGTGGGAAGGGAGTGAGGCGGGTGGGGAGGGAGTGAGGCAGGGTGGGGAGGGAGTGAGGCGGGGTGGGAAGGGAGTGAGGCGGGAGTGAGGCAGGGTGGGAAGGGAGTGATGCGGGGTGGGAAGGGGAAGACAGCCAGTCAACCATTCACTTCTGAAATCTCTTACAAGAAAAACAAGAACACAGTGCCTGTCCCGTCTTGTTAAACTAAAGCCAATGATTGGTTTCAGACTACAGGACAGGCCATGGAGTAAGCTGACCAGTACAAGAGAGAGGAGAGATAATGCTTGGAGGAGCCCTCTAAGTAAAGTAGTAATTCTGCCACATTCCTGACATGATAATGAAGCAGGACTTGAGGTTGACCACAGCAAAGAGATGCTTAGCTTTATCACCAATTCTGAGTTACATTCCAACCTATGTTACAGACTGTAGAAAACTGCAGAGCATAAAGCAGAGTAGAATAGAGGAAAGTAGAGTAGAGTGGGGTAACATGAAGTACCTGCCTTAAGAACAAACAGTATACTTCTCTCAGTGTCAACCTGCCCAGACAGGCGCATAATCCATCCTAATCCCTTCCTACATCCTGTCCACCCACCTGAGCCCTAAACTGTTAACATGACTACACAGTCTGCTGGATTACTGAGGCGTGATGATTCCAATGCATGTGGGCACACACACACACACACTCACTCACTCATTAACAACAACAACATGTGCCTACCTGATACTGCGGTCCTGACAGCCAATAGCAGCATACTTCCTGGTGGGGTCGATGTCCATGTCGTACAGGGTGGTCTTGCGTACGGTGTGGTGGGTGCGGGTGAACTCCATTCCCTCATTTGTCTAGGAACCAGAGGTCAAGATTAGCCACTGACACATTGAGACCAGTCCGTTCAGCTAGCTGAGAAAAGGTGATGTTCTCACTTCAATGTTTAGAGCTCTAGGTGCATAGTTTACAACAGGATTAAATTGGGACACATGTTCTTAATGGTGGGTTCAACAGCATTACCAGTCATCTGTCAAGACTTTTGGTTGCAACATTAAACCAATGAAGCATTTTCTTACTAGCTGTGTTTGAAAAGACTGAGGGCCAGTTTCCCTCTGGGCTAAAATAAACCTGGTCTTGGACTAACATCAAGCATCTCCCAGGGAGAACGTCCATTAAAACATAAGAGCACTCGATCGCAGGCTTTGTCCACGCAACCGGCCTGTATTGTTGCTAAGACGAATCTCATTCTACCACAACATGTGACCTTGTAAGGCTGTGGAGGGTTTTACTATGTCGCCGTGACTTCTCCACTTGGTTAGGGCTCTCTGCTCCCTCTTTAATTAGATTCAACATCCTCATACCAGAGCTGGAGTTCCCCTCTGATCTCTCCCTGCCAGTTCAACTCTGAGTTACATAACAACAAGCTGCGCTTGTGTTCCCCGTGTTGACCTGGGATCGCCCACTTCTGGATTAATGCAGACCCCCCCCCCCTTAGACCATACAGCATCCCTCCGGAACACACAGAGATCATCTGTGTGTGTGGCAAGAAAGAGATTTAACCCCCAGCAGTGATGTCACGCTAGGATGCTGACGATGCCACAAATGTGATATCCTCCCCCCAGTCTAATACGCAGCACTTCTATTCCTCCATGATTCATGAGGAGATAAGCAGAAGGCTTATCAGGCTTGCGTCTTACAGCCTTGAATTGACCAGATGAGGCGCAGGCTTACTAAAGGGATCTTCAGGGGAGCTTGTTTGTGGTGTCAGATCCTACTCTGAACTAGGAGCTTGTGATACACCGGTAAGTGTGCTGGAGAGTGTGTGTGTGTGTGTGTTAGCGAGGGGCACTGCTGCCAACCCTGTCAGGTGCTGTACAGCAGCCAAAGATGTTTACATTACATTTACATTGTCATTTAGCCATTTAGCAGACGCTCTTATCCAGAGCGACTTACAGTAAGTACAGGAACATTCGCCCTGAGGCAAGTAAGGTAAAGTGCAATGCCCAATGACACAACGTCAATCGGCACGGCCGGGAATCAAACCGGCAACCTTCTGATTAATAGCCTTTTTTCCCTAACCACTCAGCCATCTGATCCACCTTTACCTTCTGGGCCGTGCGGAAGTAGATGCTCTTGTCCGCTCCACAGCTGATCATCCTCACCTTGCCCTCGTTGGCTGGAGGGAGGAGAGAGGCGTTAAAACAATGTCAACATGCACCACAACTTCAAAGTCAAATTCAAAGACTGAACTTGTGCTACACAAGTAAGAACGTTTGACATGATTAGAAGGAGGAACCTAGGGTGTGTGTGTTAATATGTGCAATGTGTCTTCTACGTGTGTGTGTGTGTGTGTGGTCAGGCAGCCTTACCAGCGAAGCGCACAGCGGTGATGGAGGAGGAGTGTTCGTCCAGTGTCTGCAGCAGACTGTAGTCCTGCTCGGCATCCAACACGTGGATCAGACGATCCCTACTGGCCGTGGCTAGCAGCTTCATGTCTGACACACACCAAGAAACACACACAGGTAAGAGACATTCCACATATTAAACACACACACACACACACACTCACACACACATATTAAATGGGAGTCAGGTGGGTGAGCGGTGAGGGAATCGGGCTAGTAATCTGAAGGTTGCCAGTTTGATTCCCGGCCGTGCCAAATGACGTTGTGTCCCTGGGCAAGGCACTTCACCCTACTTGCCTCGGGGAGAATGTCCCTGTACTTACTGTAAGTCGCTCACAGCGACTTACATATGAATCCACAGACACCACAAACACACACACCTTCTACACTAAACTCCAGGAGCTCACCAGCTTCCCAGTCCCATACACCTGTTCTCCATCTAGCACATAGTTAAAAGTGCTTCATTAGAACAAGTTCTCTCATGTTTCTGATGAGCAGGCAGCCTCCTCCTGAGTTCAGCTGGTCTGGGGTCAGCATGTGGAGCCTAGACTGTGCTGCTTACTGACACATGATCACCATGTGCAGACCATGTAACTTATCATTCTCTTCAGATATTCAGCAGATATTGTGCTTCTGTGAGGGAATTCACTGCAGCCTCCCAGAAACCTGGGTGGAGAGTGACTGAGTGGCTGGTCATAATCACTAATTAAATCACCCACATCAGGTGAAATTGCATTACACCTAGGACAGGCAGCTCTCATGGCTATTGTTAGACAAACATGGATCCAATAAACATGGATTTCTCCTCCAGTGAAAACAGATTATATCTCAGTCTGCAACACTAGAGAGTGCAGAGGAGAGGGGCTTGGAAGGCTCCCAGAAATGTATGCTGTTTCCCATGCATTGATTTTATTTTTATTTTTACTGTTTAACATGTAGAGTTGCGCGCAGCACATTGATTCGCTCAGCCCCTTCTTGCCCGCTCGCGTTCTCTATGGAAGCCCGCTCGCTATGGAAGCAAATCAGTGACATCATGTTTTGTATCGTTTTGACATTTAAACACCACGGATCCCGGATGTTGCAATCTCATTTTTTCGGCTCAAATATTTGTTGTTCTAATTTTTGGAATCTGAATTTCACCATTCAAGCAGTCTGAATTTTGTTCTATTTGAATTTCAGAAGCTTGAATTTTTTTTTTGTTGGGGGGGAGGGGGGGGGGTCTGACATAACTTACGACATAAGTTTGGGCTGAGCCCCACATTTTTACAACATCTGTCTCTGCCTACCGCCACAAATATAATCACATTCTGTGGGAAACACTGGTATGTGTGTCTTTACGTGTGTGCGTGTCTACAGTAGGCCTATGTACAAGTGTGTGTGTCTGTGTGTGTCTGCTGAAGCAGCCTTATAGAACAAAAAGCTAGGATTACTGTAGACGATTAGCACCACAGAGGTGTTAATATGTGACCAGAGACCGAAGCGTACAAGAGGGGGAGATAAACCAGATATTTCCTCTGCTCCCTTCAGATGTGCTGGAGTCTGGGAGGATGGGGAGGGGTGAGGTGGGCTGGCAGGACTGGTGCCAGCATGAGTTCTCCCCTCCCCCGCTTCCACCCCCCCCCCCCAGTCTACTTTAACCAGCCTGTAAATGTCCCTTCAATACCCCACATGGCACACGCCTCCATTCACAAATAAGCCTGTCAGGCACACACTCCCAGAGCAGCACACTCAAAACGGAGTGCGGCAGAGCAGCTTCTCACATGAGAAAGACGTGGTTCATTGTGGTGTTAATTAGGGAGAAGTTAAATCCTATAAAAGCTGCTTCATACTTGGCTACAGGAATTAAGCTCTGCTTGAGTCACCATCACAACCAGCTTTGAGGTGGTTCGCGTGAGAGGGAGGATCGGTTGAGCATGTGGCTACCACCTGGACGTTCTACAGTAGCTGGTGCTTACAGCAGGGGTAGGATTCCCTCCCTCCCTCTCTCACCAGTTTCAGGTTTGGAGTATTCTAGACAGAGGATCTCAGAGTCGTGGGCCTGGACGTTCAGGATCTCTTCCATGCTCTCCAGCTCGTGGATCCTGAAACACACAAAGCATAGCACTCCTTTAACTTCAAGACATTTTTCATCCCTAAATAATCAGAGTTCAGCGTGCTGCTATGGTCTCTTGACAAATGGAAGTCCCATTAGTGCTTCAGTAGGAGCTGCTGTGGTGCTGACCAGCACTCCCAGTCCCCCTTGCCTGACAACTCAGCTCAGACAGAGGTAGGGGGGGCTCTGGCCTGGGTCTACCTGGGTTAGAAGTCCCTGTGCTGAGCTGTAATGTATCTATCTGGCCTTGTGGAAAAATGATTGCTGTGCTAGAGCCTGAGTGGACCATAACCTGTCTCTGGGGCTCAGAACCAAACTGCAACACAGCCTGTTCTCAGAGGCCCAATTAGCCTGATTTAATTGTAGTAGGAGCCAGGCTCAGGAGAACAACTGGAAAACAGGGCACTGGAGACTGTGACCTCAGGGAACTTTACCCAACACTTCTTAGAAGCAGTACCACCACTATCATCATGATCATCATCACTCCTATCCTCCTCGTCATCATCATCTTCCTGCTGACCTGAGCGTGCCATTGCGGTCTCCGGAGGCCAGGTGCTGTCCGTCTGGGCTGAGGGCCATGGTCCTGATGCCGGTGCGTGTGTCTGAGGTGTGTGTGTCCGGGGTTTTCTCTGTGTTGGCCGTGCCCACACACTCCGTGTCCAGCAGGCCTGATGTGTTGTTGTCCATGTAGATGATCTTCTGCAAGTCCTACAGAGCAGCATGCACAGGAGGGAGAGGAAATCCATCTTACACGGTACACAACCCTACCCGTGTGTGCAATGTGCATGTGTGTCTGGAGTGTGCGTCTGGAGTGTGCGTCTGGAGTGTGCGTCTGGAGTGTGCGTCTGGAGTGTGCGTCTGGAGTGTGCGTCTTGAGTGTGCGTCTGGAGTGTGTGTCTGGAGTGTGCGTCTGGAGTGTGCGTCTGGAGTGTGCGTCTGGAGTGTGCCTCTGTGTGACTCACGTTGCTGATGACGTTGCGGCTGAGCGTGGTGCTGTGTGTGTCGGTGTTCCACAGGCGGATGGTGTTATCTGACGAGCAGCTGAGGAAGGAGCCAGGAGGCAGGCAGGGCTTGTCCACCCCTCGCTCCTCAGGGTACACCTGGGGGACGGACACCACCACAGCCCCTGGTCACACACTCCTCATCCTCCCCTGCTCCCCCACCCCCTGCTCCCCCTACCCCCTGCTCCCCCTACCCCCTGCTCCGCCTACCCCCTGCTTCCCCTACCCCCTGCTCCCCCTACCCCCTGCTCCCCCTGCTCCCCCTACCCCCTGCTCCCCCTACCCCCTGCTCCGCCTACCCCCTGCTTCCCCTACCCCCTGCTTCCCCTACCCCCTGCTCCCCCTACCCCCTGCTCCCTCTACCCCCTGCTCCCCCTACCCCCTGCTCCCCCTACCCCCTGCTTCCCCTACCCCCTGCTCCCCCTACCCCCTGCTCCCTCTACCCCCTGCTCCCCCTACCCCCTGCTCCCCCTACCCCCTGCTCCCTCTACCCCCTGCTCCCCCTACCCCCTGCTCCCCCTACCTCCCCTACCCCCTGCTCCCCCTACCCCCTGCTTCCCCTACCTCCCCTACCCCCTGCTTCCCCTACTTCCCCTACCCCCTGCTCCCCCTACCCCCTGCTTCCCCTACCCCCTGCTCCCCCTACCTCCCCTACCCCCTGCTTCCCCTACCCCCTGCTCCCCCTACCTCCCCTACCCCCTGCTCCCCCTACCCCCTGCTCCCCCTACCCCCTGCTTCCCCTACCCCCTGCTCCCCCTACCTCCCCTACCCCCTGCTCCCCCTACCCCCTGCTCCCCCTACCCCCTGCTCCCCCTACCCCCTGCTCCCCCTACCCCCTGCTTCCCCTACCCCCTGCTTCCCCTACCCCCTGCTCCCCCTACCCCCTGCTCCCCCTACCTCCCCTACCCCCTGCTTCCCCTACCCCCTGCTCCCCCTACCCCCTGCTTCCCCTACCCCCTGCTTCCCCTACCCCCTGCTTCCCCTACCCCCTGCTTCCCCTACCCCCTGCTTCCCCTACCCCCTGCTCCCCCTACCCCCTGCTCCCCCTACCCCCTCCTCCCCCTACCCCCTGCTTCCCTTGCGCGTGCGGCCGGACTCACCTCCGTGCTCCAGACGCAAGCAGAGTGGTACAGGGCAGAGTAGACCTTGCCCACTTTGCGCAGGTCGCGGACATCCCACACGTACAGACTGTGGTCGTTGTAGACGCAGGAGAGCCAGCGGCTGCTGGGGTCGTAGGTCACCGCCACCGTGTCAGGAAAGCGGGCGTCGGTCTTGTGGGAGAAGAGGTGGCTTTGGAGGGGTCGGGTGAAAAGGAAAGAGAGAAAGACATTTTCGAATCCCATTTTACTTGAATAGTTGATGTGTTGGCTAAATCTTGTCATGCAGACTAGAATCCAACAGGACCTAGCGACCAGCTGGAGGAGAATTAGGATAGAGGGAGCAGTTAAATGTTACAGGGCTGAGAGGGCTGTAGGAAACCGCCAGCTACTGGCAACCGGTTGGCATCTTTTCACCGGTGATTTAACGTCTGCACTCCCGTTGCCTGAATCGTTGGCGAAGACCTCCTGGGACAGGAATGCAAGCCTGCTGGAAAAACTGCTGCGTTTCTATGGAGACGTGTCTATACACAGCCCAGTGGTCAGCAGAGGCTGAAGACTGGAGTCAGAAAGAGCAGTCTCAAGACAAGACTTAGAAACACTCGACTGAACAGACTCTTGCCACCAAGGCATGAAGAGGATTGTAGGGAGTAGTCAGAAACTCAGATGCCGACATTGTTTTTAACATCCTGGAATCCATCTTGTACTTTCATTAACTCTGATTCTGTCCTTAAACCCTGAATCATATGCTCAACTAGTCGTTTGCGCCGCGTGTTTGTGGCACATTTGTACCGTGTTTGTGTTAGTGGATCATGACAACCTCACTAAACGGCCTGCGTTCCTGAAACATTATTCTGGAACTCTCCGTACATATTTATGAAGGAGAATTCCTTTCCTGTGGTTCTAACAAAACATCCACTGTATCTAGAAAGCCCCTGAGGAGGAGGGAACCAAACAGGAATATAAAGCATCCAGGCCCCTGCCAGATAGCTCCATCTGAGCCCACCAGATCTGGAAGGACTGGTGGAGCAGAGAGGACTGCATGGAGGTTTGTGCTTAGCTGGGGCTATTTAAATAACCATGTGATGGTTTATGTACTGTATGAAAGACCAGACAGTCTGCACACACAGACTCACAAACAGGCTGCAGCTTACGAGGGAACCATGCGCTGCTGTTCCCTACTGATACAAAGACACCACTGAAGAGTCAGACTTCTGCCACTGGAACTCTATTCATGATAAGACTCGGGTCACAGTAAGTCATGTTATGGGGGGGGGGGGGGGGGGGGTACTCTGTGTGTGTGAGCAAGTGTTTGTGTCTGTCTCACCTGGCCTCCACCAGGCTGGCGATGTCAGAGCCCAGGCAGTGTGGTCGCGGCAGGGTGCAGATGAAGTGGAGGTTGATGGGGCTGAAGGCTCGCACCGTCCCATCTGCACAGCCACAGAAGATCAGATCCTCTGTCACAGACAGAGAGGTGGCCTGGCTGGTCTGGAGAGGGAGGAGGGGAGGAGAGGGGAGGAGAGGGGAGGAGAGACACAATTTGAAAGACCCTCATAAGTAACCATTTTCATTCTGTGGAAGACCCAAATGGAATTTGAGGTATAATGTGCACCTCACATACACCCACAATACTCTCACACACATGGGTCCCGAGGGTTGTGAAGTGGTTGTGACAGTAAAGCCAAGGGATGGTCCAGTCGATGATGAAGGTGTGTGCACTAAGCACAGGGTACGTGTGTGTGTGTGTGTGTGTGTGTGTGTGTGTGTGTGTGTGTGTGTCAGAGAGAGCCAGTAGGGACCTGCAGTCAGCAGGCCTGCAGCATCAGAGAGCCAGTCTATTACACGGTCTTTACCCACACAGGCTACGCTCTCTGACTCATTCAGGCCTCAAAGAACCAGGGCCCCAATCTGTTGGAGCAACTGTGTATCTTATCCCAGTTACTATGCTATGGGAGTATAATATTGTTCTTTTTGAGGGGGGTGATAATCCTTGGATCACTTGACTGTGCACATTACAATCTAATACAAATTGAAATATCAGTGTTAGACCTGCTGTGAATGTGTCAATGCAGTTTAAATGTTGATTCAGGCATGCAGCTTGTCTATCTGGCGCTAGCCCAAGACACAGTGATTTGCTGTGTGTCTCATACCACTAGATTGACGAAATCTTTCACACATTCCTCTTTAGGCTCAGATTGCCAAAGTGCACTGTACGCCGCTCGCATCTGCTGGAAGTCACGCAACTGAAAAATTCCATAATACCAGGGAAGAAACCAGAGAGAAGCTTTGTTCTGTTCATCCAACAGACAGACACGGACAGAGTTTAGTGGGGGGGGGGGACAGACGAGGGTCCTGTGACAGTGAGAGCGAGGGAGGCCTAAAGAAGATAGGAATCTTAGTTCACTCTGGGAAGCACATTCCAGCTTGGTATTGAATACTAACGGTATCAAATAGGAGTTTAACAGAGAGAGGCAGAGGGTGTAGGTGTGTGATCAGATGAGTAGGGTGATAGTCACATCCCGGCAGGCTGGAATGCGATGGTGCAACAGTAGATTATTCCTCACACAGAGCCGGTATTGTCCGCCTGTTTCTCATCGTTTTCTTTCCCTCTCTTCATCTCTTCCGTCACTATCACTTTGTCTCTCTCTCTCTCCATTACAAATCAAAGAATATCTGTATTCCTTTCTTTGCTTTGTCATTTGGATCCCACCCAAATATCCATCAGCCGTTTATTTATTCCTACCATCACTTCCCTTCCTCTTTCTCTCTTTTTTGTTTGGTCGCCCTCTCTCTCTCCATCTTTTTTCTCTCACTCCCCTCACACACAGCGTTGGGATCAGGCAGGATACAAAAGCATGATTGTGCAGTCTCTTGTTCTCCTTCCTTCCTTCTCTTCTTCCCTCCCTTCTCTCCCTCCCTCCCTCCCTCCCTCCATCCCACTATCCCTGTAGCCATGATGACCCACTTCAGGGCTGAGGATGACTAACTGAGTCATTGTGGTCAGAGGGCTCCTGACACTGGAAGCCAGGGTTCATCAGTATTGTTTCTGCACTATTGATGGCATGACCAGTTCAGCTCAGACCAGCCTTGGGGCCCGAATGTGAACTCAGCCATGCTACTGTAGGTCAGTGGAGGTGCGTGAGTGAGGTTATAGCTTCTGAGCTGCTGTGAGACAAGAGTCAGTGGATGGACAGACAGCAACAGCTGGAAGAGACCATCCAACATGAACATGATGAAGAACACCAGTCACAGACACACAGCCAATAAGGAAGACAGGTGAGCATGATTGACTGCAGTGTCCAGCGGATCCATCCAATGGGATGATAAGTGAGTGGGGGGAGGCGGGCTGACTGGCTGACTTACTGTGATACAGTCGTTTTTCTGGACAAAGTCAGAGGAGAGGAAGCAGAGTAGAGCTGGCGTTAGACAGCAGCAGGGCCACATCAACACACACGCACGCACAAACACACTGGCAGGAAAGCAGTTGGATTAACATCTAAGAGAAGCTGAAAGTTGTGTACAGTGTGTACAGTTAACTCTAGTACACAGGACAAGTTTCACAGCCAAGAGGCTTGACATGGGGCCAGTCTTACACGGAAAGCTCTCTAAGCAGGGGGAGCAACATGACCTGCAACCTTCTCTTTACTTAGCTCTGGTGTTGACTGCACTGACAGTGGCAATACTTTTACATGGTGAGAGATGAGGGTGGGACACCACTGTTTAAAGAGGCCAGTCACTTGAGATTTGACGCGATACAGTACGGTGTGGTAAGGACCGATACAAGACAGTACATCGCGGCTGCCAGTAAACCCAGAGGAGTCTCTCTGTCTGACTCACCCGTAGCTCCACCCATTTGTCCAGCAGCCGTTTGTCGTTGAACTCACACAGCAGCCCCGAGGAGGTGATGCAGAAGGTGCTGTCCGCCTTGCGGCCCCGCCCACACGCCACGTCACTGAAGAAGTTGTTCCTCAGCTCCCCTAGCAACCCTGAGCGCCCCAGAAGAGGGACAGTAGCGTTCACCTGGATGGAGGGAGAGGAGTCGAAAAATGAAATGGGGGGGGGGGGGGGTTTAGAGCAGAGAAAGGTGACATGAATGGAGCGAGAGGTGGCAGGAGGGATGAGAAGGAGAGAGAAATGGATGGAGACGGGAAGAGTTGGAGAGATGAACAGAGAGACAGGAGGACACGGTGTGGGGGGGTGCGTGTGATCTGCTTGGACGTTACCTTGGAGGACTTGGTGTGGTCAAGGTACCAGAACTTGACATGTCTGTTTCCTGCCGTGACAAAGTAGGAGGAGTCATCTGAGAAGGACACAGCAGTCACCTTGCTGGACACCTTATTGGCTGCTACCACCACGTTTTTCTGAGAGGAGCACATAAACACAACGGAACGTACCGTTAAATAGCTGTGGGTGTGTGTACGTATGTGTGTCTGTGTGTATTGTACGTGTGTTTACACTGTGTATATATGTATGTTTGTGTATGCTTCACTGGGTGTGTATACTGTGTATTGTATGTGTACATATGTGTGTGCATGTGTGTGTATATGTGTGTTTGTGTGGGTGTGTACCTTCCAGGCCCAGACATTGACGATCATATCATGCTGGTAGCCCACGCTGATGATGTACTTGCTGTTGGGGGAGAAGGCCACGCAGGAGATCCCATACTTGTGTTCCTGCAGCTCTGCCACCTGGGTCCGCTCTGCCACGTCCCACACACGCACCGCTGGCATGTGCCCACTCTGGGGAGGAGGAGGAGGAGCGAGAGACACAGATGAGGAGTGGGCGGTGGGTGAGAGATAATAGAGGTAATCGGTGAACTGAAACTGTAATTAGACAAGCTGGCTCAGGGCAGGACATGGTGATCTCAACAGGGTCAACAAGACTTCACTCCTCGTTCTCCCTCTATCTTATGCATAACAGCTCATCTCCTGCTCTTTCTTTCTCCTCTCTCTCTCTCTCTCTCTCTCTCTCTCTCTCTCTCTCTCTCTCTCTCTCTCTCTCTCTCTCTCTCTCTCTCTCTCTCTCTCTCTCTCTCTCTCTCTCTCTCTCTCTCTCTCTCTCTTCAATCCTTTCATCCCTCTCGGTGCTCCGTAGCAGCATGACCTAGAAGGGACAGCTGGGGAAGTCTGTCTGCTATTAGGGGGGCAGGAAGGAGGATCTGTAGGACTGCATTTCCCAGCATGCATCAGCCCAGCCACAGACAGGCACATGCTGGGGGCCTTCTGCTTCAGCTACTGGCACCTCCACCCTTCTCTGTAGCTCATCCCCCATTCCTGTCCATCTCCTTTCTTTTCTTCCATGTCTGTTCCTCTTCCTGATTTGTCCTGGTTGGTCTTTCCTCCATTTCCCTGTGTTCCCTGTATCTCTCCTATCTTTCATTTATTCACTTTCTCCCCTCAGACAACAGTCTGGCACCTTGCCCTCCGTTGCTATGGCAACGCTGAAGCACACACTCACTTGTCTTCTAAGCTCCGAGCTACCGGAGGAGCAGATTAGACACACAAACACACACACAAACAGAGATACAGACCTCACACCTACAGACCCAGCCCTCTCTGTATCCACCCACTCAAACACACAGTCAACAGTTCTAACTGGTATACACAGAGCTTGAAGGCATTCCAGAAGACACTAAGTCGGTCTTAGTCTGACCTATCACTGTTCTGAAAACATAACATAACACATAGAGGCACTACTTTCAATATCAACTCGAGACTCTCTATTCATTCTTTCTTTTTCATGCCCAGTCTAGTCCTGTCTATTGAGGCCAGTGAGTCAGGTACTCACCTCTCCAGTAACCACATATTTGCCATCTGGAGAGAAGGATACCGTGGTGATGGTCTTCCTGTGGGGAGGGAAAACAGGAAATAGTTCATTTACTGTTGAAGTGACCACTTCCTGTCTCTAGTGGGACTTCCTGTCTAGGCTGGATCGTATTGAGACAATGACAACATTCACCAGAATCAATAAACCTGTTGAATGCACAGAACAGTGTGTTGACAATTCAAAAAGCTTCCAAACTGTAAGGAGGTCCAGACAATCACAACTGTACTTTTGGCAGCGTTATTTAGTCTGAGGAACAGGAAGGCCATGTAGGGAGCCCGTGGTAGTTTCCATAGTGATGTCCCACAGGGCGTGTCAGAGTGAGCTAGGGAGTGGTCCAGTGTCAGGGGTTAGGGAGATGGACAGAAGTTCTGGACATGCACAACATCAAAAGATCCAAGGGCTTGAAGTGCACCTGGCACCTATGAACCTCGTCAGACACCATCCTCACCTGGAGCTGTTGAGGATGTGGTGCTGCTTGTTCTTCTTGGGGTTCAGCAGGACCACCACACATCTGTGGAAGTAGAGCAGGGCAGGAGGTTAGACACACACACACACTGATGACTCAATAACACTCAACATGGAATTATACCGACTAGTAAAGCTTTAGGTTCGGTGCCAGTGAGAAAGGGCATCTTCTGAAAGCTGATGCAAAGTCCGCCAGCAATAACAGACTATCCACTTAAGCTTTATCAGAGCTTCTAGACAAAATTAACCTGGGAAAAGCTCTAAAATAAAGTGAAATAAATCCTGTGTTTTTCATGGCCTTGAATCTGGTACATTAAGCTCCCAAACTAACTTCAGTGAGTCAGTATGTGTGTATGTGTGTGAATACATACACACATACTGAGCGGCTGTGGCTCAGGGGGTAGAGAGGGTTGTCTGTCAATCGCAAGGTTGGCGGTTCGATCCCCGACTCCTCCCAGGACATGTGCCGAAGTATCCTTGAGCAAGACTCTGAACCCCAAGTTGCTCCCGATGGGCAGGCCGGCGCCTTGCATGGTAGCTCGCTGCCGTCGGTATGTGTGATTGAGAGTATGAATGGGTGAATGAGAGGCAAACATTGTAAAGCGCTTTGAGTCCCGCTAAGGTAGAAAAGCGCTATATAAATGCAGTCCACAATAAAAGAATGACTAAGCAGAATGTTTTGTTGGTCTTTTGCATTTCATCTCCCAGGAGAAAAGCGCCAGTAACATAGAGCAGAGACACGCAGGAAATCTATTACCCAGAAGTCCTTGGAAGAAGACGATGACTGTCACTTTGCTACCTTCAGTTCTTTGACTGTGTGGCAGTCAAAAGTGTGTGTGTGTGTGTGTGTTTAAGTGGCAACAGGGTGGGGTTATGCTGTTTAATAAGCCTTTGAACACAAAACAACACGTCCAGGTGCTGTATCTTCAAAGGAGCACGCAACATGAGGTCAGGGAGTTGAGTAAAGAGACTAAGGTCACCCTAGATGGGTAGAGTACAGAGCATAGAACAGCCTCTAGTCACAACAGGCCTTTCTTTTGAGAAAACTAGGCTACTCCTTGTTCCGCCCTGCCACGACCACATCCTTCCTGTTTACGGCTCTTTCCTGTCTGGTTTCTTGCCCTCTGTAAACTGGCCTAAACAAAGATAAAACCAACAGATAGTTCTAGAACATTAAAAGGGAGAAGGTTAACAGATGTCTCACAGTAGCGGTGCCAGATAATGTCCATCTTTACTGGAGGTGGCGATGCAAGGGCCAACGTTACCCAACCTAATCCCCAGGTAGACCATGCCAGCTGGACTCTGGCTGCCTCGTGCCAGGCTGTACACTACAGAGCACCTGCTGAGCAGGTGTCAGTGGGAGATACCAGGACTAAAGCCTGTCTGAGAGCAGTGAGAGGATGATGTTGATGGTCGCTCTACAGCCTGAGAGGGGGTGGGGGGGAGGGGGGGGGGCGTGATTACAACATTCAAGAGACTGGGCCAGCAGCCAGAGGACTCCGTTGACTACAAGATGAGCTCTTACACATTTATAACCTAGCCTGCCTCTCTCCCTCTCTCAGAATTAGAATTTCCAGTCTTCACCTGACCAGTAAGCAGGAAATGACCTGGGTGGGCTGGGTGCTGGGGGAAGGGTGTCTGGTGCTGGGTGCAGAGAGAGAGGTGCTGAAGGTAGGGACACGGGCGGTGGGGCAGGGAGAAGGGTGCTGGGGGCAGAAGACAGAGAGGAGGGTGTCTGGTGCTGGGGGCAGAAGACAGAGAGGAGGGTTGTCTGGTGCTGGGGGCAGAAGACAGAGAGGAGGGTGTCTGGTGCTGGGGGCAGAAGACAGAGAGGAGGGTGTCTGGTGCTGGGGGCAGAAGACAGAGAGGAGGGTGTCTGGTGCTGGGGGCAGGGTGATGGGGGCTGTGCTGTGTGGTGGCTGCTGAGTGTCCAGGGATACAGGGTTACTAGTTAAACGATACAGTATAAAAGTCACAGCAAAAGTAACTGGCAAGCAGCCAGCTCTGGCAAGTTGTAAACACAACTGTTAAAGACAGTGAGTTACACCGAGAGAGAGAGAGGGAGAGACAGACAGAAAGAGAGAGAGAGAGAGAGAGAGAGAGAGCAAGAGAGTGAAAGGGAGAGAGTGAAAGAGAGAAGTGAGAGAGACAGAGAGAGAGAGCAAGAGAGTGAAAGGGAGAGTAGTGAACGAGGAGAGAGAGAGAGAGAGAGAGAGAGAGAGAGAGAGAGAGCAAGAGAGTGAAAGGGAGACAGTGAAAGAGAGAAGAGAGAGAGAGAGAGACAGAGAGAGAGAGCAAGAGAGTGAAAGGGAGAGAGTGAACGAGAAGAGAGAGAGAGAGAGAGAGAGAGAGAGAGAGAGAGAGAGAGAGAGAGAGAGAGAGAGAGAGAGAGAGAGAGAGAGAGAGAGAGAGAGAGAGAGAGAGAGAGAGAGAGAGAGAGAGAGAGAGAGAGAGAGAGGAGAGAGAGAGAGAGGAGAGAAAGAGAGTGCCAGGGGCTCTGGAGTTCTTTGTGTGTGAATTACTTGTCCGGTTTCCCGGTTGCCATATTCAGTGTTCTGTGGGAAGCCAGGCCCTAGGGGACATCATAGAACAGCTTCACGTCTTCTCAGTGAATAGGTCTACAATACTGTAGAGCGTCTGGTCTTTGTATACAGGACAGGGCAGTACGTCACTGCTAGCTGTCATCCACAAGCACTGAGTGACTGTAGGGTGTTTTACACAGTGTGTGTGTGTGTGTCAGTGGTAAAGTAATAGCAGAGGCATGACTACTCCTAGCCAAGAGGAGGTACAGAGGGATGAGAATGGTGAGAGAGGGGAGTGAGAGAGAGCTCATGTATCAATATCCCATTACTCACTTCTCCACAAACCCAACTTTCTTCCTCTAGTCATTCTAACCCAGCCTCCCCCTCCACAGTGTCGCTTTGGCTCTCCACCCCTTAGACAGCTGGACTGGGAGCATTCCCTTTGTCTTGAGAGAGAGCATGGTTCCAAACCCCGAACCACCTCTGCTGCATAAGGAAGACGGAGACAGACGCTGCTTGTTCTAAAGTTACGGATGAAGTGATGCATATGAACTAGGAATGGTTTCCACACATGGCCTTGGTGTGTGTGTGTGTGTGTGTGTGTGTGTGTGTGTGTGTTTGTACACGTACAGTATATCTGTCAACTGTTGCATTGATCCCGGACAAGACTCACCCTGCCTCAAAGCACACAGTGAGTAAACACTTCAGCAATAAGTAAACACACGGTAAGGTTATGCTACCTTTAAACTCTGGTGCAGCCAACAGCGAGGCATGAGCACAGTTTTCCATTCTCACACCTCTCCCTGCCCCTGACAGAGCCCTGACAGAGCCCCGACAGAGCCCCGACAGAGCCCCGACAGAGCCCCGACAGAGCCCCGACAGAGCCCCGGCAGAGCCCCGACAGAGCCCGACAGAGCCCCGACAGAGCCCCGACAGAGCCCCGACAGAGCCCCGACAGAGCCCCGACAGAGCCCTGCAGAGCCCTGACAGAGCCCGACAGAGCCCTGACAGAGCCCTGACAGAGCCCCGACAGAGCCCCGACAGAGCCCCGACAGAGCCCCGACAGAGCCCCGACAGAGCCCCGACAGAGCCCTGACAGAGCCCTGCAGAGCCCTGACAGAGCCCTGACAGAGCCCTGACAGAGCCCTGCAGAGCCTGTGCGTTTGGGGAGGTGGAGGCAGGCACACAGGTCACTTGTCTCTCAACTCCTTAAACAGGTCAGGGTGGTTCAGCTGGTTACGTTCCCAGATAAGACTCAAATGTTCTGAGGCCTTTTGGCAGAATTTCACCTACATGGAAATGTACTGCAATAGCCTCTACTGTAGGAAAAAAACATCCAAGGAAGATGTATGGTGCTTAAGGGCAGGTTGTATAAACTCTGTGATGACGTTTAAGCGGTCGAGTCCATTACTGTGGTAGGGTGGTTAGCACATTGTAATGTTGAGTAAGAAGTCTGTCTCACTCCAACTCAATATTTACCTAGCCCAGCCATTCCCGAACTTTTCCACTTCGCGGCCCACTTGCATTGCTCAAATATTTTTGCGGCCACCCAACACACCAGTTCACTTCATTTGTGTTTATCACACATGTTTAACAACACCACGGGAGCCAAACGGTTCGCTTTCATAGCAACATTTATTTGAGCGATCATCAGCGCCACACTAAGCAACATAGACTCCTATGTACATCGTTGATTGTCATTTTGGGAAGACAACCCGAACTCCTCTACAAAACTGCATTTTATGTTTGAGTTCTAACGTAACCGCTCGTTACCGGAAGTAATTTCCTTGGCTTATGCAATATGCCGAAGTGATATGTGCATAGTGTATTGAAGTGGGCGAATGCAGATTAAGGCGGAAATGTCAGTTGGTATTTCGTCAAAGTGCAAAGCGTAACTACTGGCGTTTCAGTCATGAAGAATTAAAGACAAAATGTAATTTTAGAATTTGTAAGAATTGTAATAATCATTTACCAACGGTATATATAAATATTTTGATACAGTTTTCATTGGTTTGGCGGCCCACCTGTATTACCCTTGCGGACCACTAGTGGGCCGCGGCCCACAAGTTGGGAATCGCTGACCTAGCTTATATCCATGAGGCCCTAGGAACTAGGTACAGCCATAGAGAAGGTTATGCTGAACTTTAAACATAGGCTTTTATTGGGAAAACTATAGTTTGTCCACACACCAGTTGGTGACGGAATTTAAATACCAAATATGTAGTAGTGAAAGAAGATATGAACAACTCCCCACCCCATTCTATGCCTCTTTCTAGTTCTCCTTCAGTCCAGCCTTCGCCCCAGACTTTCTCCAGCCTCAGCCCCAACCTCTCTCAAGCCTTAGTCCCAGCCTCTCCTCTCCTGTCCTGCCTGATATGGTTGAGTTACCGCATGAGGTTGTGACCGTCCATGGTCCATCTGGCTAGAGGTTTACCAGGCAGGCTGACAGGTGGTCAGGCCACTAAGGAAGCCCCTCCAGAGGATAATAGCAGACAGCCAACAGGGGTATCGCTTACCAGTCCTGACAAGACCATGCAGCCACACTCACTGCATTGCAGCAAAGAACAGCATTCAGCAGACCCCCCCTCCTCTACACAGCATAGCAGACCACCACCACTCCTCTAGAGAACATAGCAAACACACACACGTCCTCTACAGAACCGAGCAGACCCCCTCCTCTACAGAGCACTGCAGAACCCACCACTTATCTAAAAAGAACAGCGCTACCCCCCCACCCTACCCCCAACCCCCACCCCCACCACACACACCCATCCCCAAGCACACGCCCCTCCTGTACTAAGCTCAGCAGACCCTCTCTCCTGGACAGGGCTATGTAATGACTACTCCACAATTTCCAGCCTCTCTCCCTTTTAATTACCTACTCCGTCAATCCGTTTCTTTCAACTTCCTCTTCCCCACCTTCCCTTCGCACAAACGCTCTCATTTGCCCCCTCCACACTCTCTTCCTTCCTTTCCCGCTCCACACTTCTCTAACTACTGTACATCCCTCATTCTCTGTCTGTCTCCCTCTCACAACCAGTCTGCCATGCCTCTCTACCTCCCTTCCTCTTCCCCCTATCCTTCCTCTCTCCCTTCCTCCTGTTCGTGCTAGTGACCCAGTTTGCTGCAGTGCGGTTCCGTGTGCTGTGCGTGGTGCGGTCAGTGTGGAGCTGCCAGCCTCTCTCTGACACGCATCTAGTCATGCATGTAAGATCTGGCCAGCGGGGGGGGTTAGGACGCTCACAGAGGACGTTCATTCCACCCCACTAGAGATGCTGCACTACCCAGGGACCACAGAATCCATTCGCAACTTCAACACACATTCCACACTACAGGAACCTCACATATTATGGACCAAGGTTAAGCAAGGTTATAGCACTGATTTCTTAAAACAAGTTGCATTGCTGAGATTAAGTTAATATGATAACATTAATATGAAGACATTCCAGGAAGTAATTAATGACATAATAGACAACAACATTGGGTAGATATTCTATGAACCTAAGACAGTGTGTTGCCAGGGCAGAAGGTTGGCAGTGAGGACGCCTGAGTTTCAGTTTGAGGAAGTAAGCTACTTGAAAAAGTTCCTGTGAAACAATCTAGCCCGGGGCATTGATGTTTAGCCACAGAGATCACACTTCCACACTGTGAAATCCAGCAACATCACTTTTCATACAGCGTGACGACAAGCCTACCACTGAATCATAACAACCACAGCATCGTAACAATCACAACACAACCATAACAACAGCATCGTAACAATCACAACACAACCATAACAACAGCATCGTAACAATCACAACACAACCATAACAACAGCATCGTAACAATCACAACACAACCATAACAACAGCATCGTAACAATCACAACACAACCATAACAACAGCATCGTAACAATCACAACACAACCATAACAACAGCATCGTAACAATCACAACACAACCATAACAACAGCATCGTAACAATCACAACACAACCATAACAAGCACCCTACAACAATAACAAAAACAACACGCGTGTTATCTCCACAGAGATGTGTGAATCTCTGTGGTCGATACACACAGTTACAGCGCAGCACAGCCAAAGAGAGTACAGTCGCCTAATTAAACACTTCTCTCAGACATAAGAGGGCCACATCTGCAGGGACGACCAGCTCATCTTTAATTAAACACAGGGCCCAGATGAAACAGCTTGCTGGCCTGCATGCTGGGGCACCAGGCTACCTACAGGACTGTCCCTGCCAGCATGGCGTGACCTACTTTGACTGGGCTGAGATGTGTTATCAAGATAGGCAGGCCTGCACAAGATAGAGGCTACCACCTCTGTGTACTTTATCTAGGACAAGGAGCAGCAGAGGCTAGTTTCTTTAGCTGTGCCTGTAGGGGGTGGGTAGAGCTCAGTGGTAGAGTATCTGACTGCAGACCAAGAGGGTGCAAGTTCCCCTCTGTACGTTGCTTGTAAACCCTGAATACAGTCCTGTGCCCATAACACTGGCAAGGGCTTGGATAAATTGCCATACCTCCAGAGGAACACAGGTGTGAGGAGAAGTTGCTGACTAGACAGCATTAGATCCTCTCTGAGACACTTCAGGCTCTGTGGTGACATGGACTTCCTCTTGGTTGCCACGACAGTTTCCTCTGGGTTAGCCCTGGTTGTCTGTGGCTGTTTTCAGTCCTCTATCCACCACTTCCTCAGCTCTGCTTGCCCCGCCTCAAGAGGGGCTGGGACAACTGAACTGTAATGCCAAGTGCTCAGTGAGCTCTGGCAGCATGGTACTGTGACATATCTGGTGGTGGAGGAACACCCTAGATTGACTGCTGTTATTCCTCCTCCCTGTTGAGTACTGTGTAGAATGTACTCCACTGGTGATGTTTATCAACTGTGGTGTTGGGGAAGACCCTTTCCTGGGTGCTGCTGTTTTAAGGAACACGCACTCAGAGACGCTGGAATGTGACAGGCTGCCTGGTAGGACAGGACTGTAAGCTTTAAGATCTAACGACATAATGAGATTAAGGACATCATGTGACGTGGGGTCTGCAGTACAGGCTAGTCTGAATCGCACACACGTACACACACGCTTACACACAAACCCACATAGGCGCAAGAAGTGTTTTGACACTTTATGAAAAAAGGAGGCCCCTTGAGGGGTTCAAAAAGATAGGGTTGGTCACAAAGCAATAACCAGGCCTATACACCGTGAATGTTTTTCTATTGTTTCTAATAATGTAGTGTCACTGGATACAGACAATGTCTTCCACTGCCCCCCTAAGCAGACCTTGGTTTGCACAGCATCCAATCTCCACGACAACCACATGGCGTGGTCACACAGTGTATGTGTCATGGCCTGAATAGGGCCAGAACAAAGACGGTCTACAACTGGTTGATAACCATTGTATCTCTGCGCTTTACATGTTCTTTGATCTGACATCTGTAAGGTTCAGCAGGGTGGGGGAACTACAATACCTGCTCATGTAGCTCAGCTGTTCTAGGTAATGAGCTAACACAATAGCTAACACAATAGGCTACTCCTGAAAACTACCATTAAGCTATCCCTGCAGACACCCTGCTTCTGATGATAACAAGCTGACGTCAGTACAAGCAGCACAACAGTGTGACTGTCTGTTAGTACTGTTAGGAGAACGTCAATTAGCATGCAGCCCGTGTCTGGGTGCCTTCTGTGGCTAAAAGGCCTGGTCTGCACCCCTGCATCCTCTCCGGATCACGTAGCCAAGAGGACTGTGCACTGCCTTGTTGTGGCTGTCTCAGGCCTGGAAGCTGCTGCGGCAAACTGCATCCAACCTTGTAGTCTAGTCTCCTTCCTCAGAAACTGGCTAACCGTGACTAAATCCACACCTCCTGACACAACAACTTTGCAAGTTACCCCCTAAAGACACACACACACACACAAACACACACACACCCCTATCAAGAGTGCTGAGAAATGACTTTCATCGTTCTGCTTCCATTGCTCTCTACACATCGTTCTGCTGTCTAAGGAACACATATACTCACACATATGCACATACACTCACACTCACAGTTACCCTGCCTCAGAATCAGCCACATCTCAATACCATATTTGTTCTCGTAATCCTCTCAGTTGGTCTGTTATCTAATCACTAGGCCTGAATGAAAACAAGCTATCAGTAGTAGAGTTGTAGTATGCCTAAAATATGTGTTTGGTGATGTGTGTATTTGGTGTGTCAAGTGTGGTGTCAAAAAGTGTAGTTTTCTATGTGTGTGTGGCATAGCAGTGTGTGTGTGTGTGTGTGTGTGTGTGTGTACTCACCCTGCAGGGTAGGCTACAAGGCCAGAGCGAGGGTCACAGGACAGAGCACGGTTGCCTGGTGCTGTAATTCCCAACACCTTCTCCAGGGTCACCTTCACGCACACACACACAAACACACACACACACACAAGGAACAGTTGTGAATGTACGTTTTCACAGAAGAGGTGAACACACAAATGAGTCATCAACCACAGCTGTGTATGGAATCATCACTTTTGCAGCCCAGAAAACAACAGAGAGCAAGGCACATGTAAACATTGTTAGCAGGGAGTCATGTGGCTGAGCGGTTAGGGAAGCGGGCTAGTAACGCTAGTAATCTGAAGGTTGCCAGTTCGATTCCCGGCAGTGCCAAATGACGTTGTGTCCTTGGGCAAGGCACTTCACCCTACTTGCCTTGGGGGGAATGTCCCTGTACTTACTGTAAGTCGCTCTGGATAAGAGCGTCTGCTAAATGACTAAATGTAAATGTAAACATGAGTGACACAAGAAAGTTGTCTGAGGAGCACTGTGGACGAACACTGTGACTTCGTACTGTTTCTTCCTGTGCTCCCTGATGAGAAGCAACATGCTGTATATTTAGACTCGACCAGACTGGGTTTGACTGGATAAAAAGAGGAAAAGAGCTCTCTGTCTTGCATGGACACCCAACAGACATTTTAAAACATTCGTCTGAAAGGGTGAACGTTTCATTTTTGGACAGAGATAAAAAATCTGTGTTGAAGTCAGTTATTCTGATATCAGATGTTTTGCATCTGATATACTACGCACACACTTACTTCATACTCCCTGGGTTTGAAGAGCCTCCTAACCAGAGGCATATTTCAAAACAGACCAGCCAGATATCCGTCCACCAAACACCAGTCTGTCAGATTGACTGGTATTCTTCTCTGTCTAGAAACATTCCTCTTGCACTCTCATATCCACAGCAACCACCATGCGAGACCAACTCCGTCCAGCAGACAGCCACAGCCAAGACAGCCACAGCCAATAAGAATGATCTCAGTTCAACAAACAACCAATCAAGACACTTGGTTGGACAGGTTCGCTTCTAGGCTGGATCGCCTCCCTTCTTCTCTATCTTTTGCAGCCTCTCCCTAATGCAGAGTTTGGAGATAACTACCTCTCCTCACATGACTACCCTAAGACTTTCCTCCTCCTCCTCCTCCTCCTCCTCCTCCACCAGGATGTTTTCTGTCTTCGCGGCTCAGTGCGCCCCAGCCAGACACCCCTGGGTTCAAGGTGGAGGCCTGCTCTGGACATGACAGTCGTGACAAAGTGAAAAGGACAAGCACGCTCAAGCGATGTAACGCCAAGCAGGAGTCACTTGGCAGAGTCTGAGCCACAAGACAAGGCTTAGCCTAGAGTTACAGGGAACACATGCAGATTGAATCTTGTACTTCTGTGGAATACTGAGGCCACACTGTCACATTTTATCATTCGGAAAGTAACACAACATGCTGATATAGCGCTCCTTGAAATAACCCACTGTAGATTAATCTCACACGGAAATCCAAAGAATGTGGTATGTCTACTGTTTCCTATAGAGAGAAAATGCCTGTTTGTGGTGTTGTATTTCTATGATGAGCTGAGAATGGCCAGGGGAGTTCTAGCCTACTTCTGAAGCCTCCACCAGCTGCAGGCAGGTTCCTTGTGGGAAGTGAGCTATAGCAGGTTGGTTCACCAGGTTAGTCTGCTTCAGTCCTAGACAGAGGGGGGAAGGTTAGGCCTGCTCTGGTCTATTCCAGTCTGTGTTGCTGCCTTTGAAACTCCACAGGAAAGAAAGCCTCAGGAAAGAGTCTACTGTACATCTCTCCCAGCCATATCTACAGCATCTAATATGCAGCTGAAACAAAGGCTCTAGTATTCCTTTGTCTTGACTTCCTACAACCCTCCAGAGAGATCTGAGCCTATTGTACAAGCAAACCAAATGGAACCTAATGACTTCATTCAACTCAATACCATGAACACTACAATGGCTGTAGAGAATTAAAGCCCTGTTGACATGAAGGATTAGGCTAAGATGGGTCTTTGTAGACATCTTCACTTGGCAGGGTACCTCTTTGATAGAACTGGCCTGTAGCCTGTTGCATAACAGACTTAAAACAACAGGTCTAGTGTTTAGATCTGTTTTACCTCTGTTTCTGTCTCCTCTGTGTACTACATCAACACGTTTACTTGTCAGCAGCACCTCAGATTGCCCAATAGTCAACACTGGGACCACACAAGGCTAAAACAGCACAGTGATCCACATCAAACATCGATCATGCAAGAGGAGAGCTCAAATTATAAAGATAGTTTGGAGTCAACCAAGGCAATGACAGAAAGAGAGACATGGTCATTGAATTGGGTGAGCGAAATATAGAATGTATGTGTGCGTATGTGTGTGTGTGTGTACGTGCATTAGGACATTTTGCACTGCTGAAATACAGATGGCTTGTCAGAGACAGCAGCACAGCTGTGAGAAGTATGCATGTCATATGCTACTTTCTCATATTGCTCTGAGAGCACTTCACATAGGCTACAACAACAACATATTTACAGACAAGCTCAATAAACAAGCCATTTGGGATATTGAAGTCACTGCATTGTACTTATTATGTTGTTATGTTATGATGGTGTTATTAGGGTGTTACTACCATGTGTGTGATGTGTCTTTCAGAATTGAAGACTGGGGAGGATTGAGGCACATTTACAGTGTTCTAGGGATGGTGAATAGAGGGAGCCTTAGTGCTAGACAGATATACGGATTTGACTATTTAAATACCATTAATAAATGCCAGCAATAAAAATGCATATAAAGTACCTACATTGTCTACACCAATAGGTCGAAACTGTGATTAGCAAGTCTGAGTGTGTTTGTCTGCACATTGTGTTTCCACAAAGGACAGAGCAGTGCAGTGCTGTGTGAACTGGTTAAACACCAGAACAACGCAAATGCATAGCACAGCGCGACCATGGTGGATGTAAAGACTGACTACATACCTTATTACTGAGGTTTTCTTTGTTGTTAGTAGGCTTGTTCCGTCTCAGTTTAATAGATGGCGAGCGCAGCAAATTTTTAATCCGGCTCTTTATCGTGGTCCCCTCTACTGTCATCTTGAAATGGAATAGTCTGAGATTTATGAATGACAACCAACACACCAATGTTGACGGGTGTTTTCAGACGGGTATTCAGCAAAAAGCATATTTGTACCCACTAAACCATATAAACAGCAAACCCCAAGTGGTCTCATATCATGCTTGAGCGTGCAGTTCTGATGGGAGACGATGCATGTTGTAGGCACCTGGTCCTGTGTTCAATGAACGTGCTGTGCTAAGAAGGCTTATTATTCCGCATACCCGACTATTCGTAACAGCGTCTTAGTATTCAAGCACAGTCAGCTCCATTCGAAAATATGAAAATGCATGCATTTAGTGAAAATGTCCATGTCCCTGGTCCTAGGCGACTGCGTTCGTTCTCTTTGACATCCTGACATCGATGAGTGCCGAGGTTCCTCTGGCGTAGGCTATCTGACAGCTGCTAGCTGCCTCGCATTGACGAATCAGAATCTGCGGCGCACAATAAATACCCCTAGCTCAGCTAACCGGTTAGTTAGCGACTCAGCTACTGTAGCTAGCACTTGCTAGTTTGCTAATCTGATTCATTTGAAGCTTGCGTCACCTTATGGGCAACCAATGAGTCAAAAGAACCAAGATAATGATAATACAATAATAATTTGCTACAGCTAATAATATGCTAGATAGAAACTTGTAACGGTTAGCGTTAGAGACAATAACAGCTAGCTGACTAGTAACTCATTTGTTTGACAGCTGTCTGTTTTGAATAAGGGAAAGGCACGAGACTTTGACTCAGACCAAGAACACAAGTCAACATCGCCATCTAGTGTGGTAGAGATGTGCGCTAAGGCTACTCTTAATTATGTCCCGTCCAAATTGTTCATGTGTCCTCCTATCCAGTGCGTGCTAATGTTCTTGTACGCTAGCTCTCTAACTACGTTTAGTTATTTAGCTGCGCATTTTAAAGAAGTGAATCCGCATAACAAAATATCTTGAGCAGCTCTTAGCAACTGTTGCAATTGGCAACTAGCGACATCAACGCTCGAACGAGGCATCGTTCAAAGTTGTAAAATTACTGACATTGCGTCCTGAGAAAGATTACAACAACTGGACCTACACAGGAATCCGAGCTAAGTCTTTAAATACTTTAGCTTTTTTATTGTTTTTATTTATGAGACATACACTAGACTACTAGACAGACTCCTTAAAATATGAATTGTAGGTAACCATATATCACTAAAAGTGCACACTTTAAAACATTGAACGGTGTTTCTTTTGACAAAAGACAACACATCTCTGACATTAATATTGATTTAATCTTCAGGTTAAAGGTAATAAGTCAGGCTCATATTATTTCATATTCAGGTTGATTGCACTGATTTATCTAATGATATTCTAGAAACCACAAAAAGCATATTTATTGTATCATAAACATACATGCAGACTTTTTTTCTATACAATGCCTCAACACAAGTCTAAACATCTAAATCCCCCTACCAACCCCATCAAAACCCATGTACAGCCGCCTGGTCTAAACTTTGACTTTGACTACACTGACTGAGGGTGGCGGTACCAAGTTTTTCTTATTGCTCCTCCAGATGCTATTACTCCACCACCTGACAGGGCACACCAGAGCCATGCAGATCCTCTTTGCAGCCCTCTCCTGAATGTGGAAGATGATCGGGTCCAGGCAGGCGTTCAGACAGTACAGCAGCTGCGAGATCTCCACCAGGATATTCACCACGTTGGCCACCCTGCACATGTTGGTGCGGTCATACACAGTGAAGAAGATGATGCAGGCGACGATGTGGAGCAGTTGCCCTGGCACCCAGCACACCAGGAAGTTAGCGATGAAGACGGCGATGAGCCAGATGGTCTTGTCACGGCCTTGCGTGATAATGCCGCACGCGGCCCATTGCTGGCGTGACTGCTTCATGCGGGCAATGATCTTGATGTAGGATGGGATGATGAGCAGGAGGGGGACGGAGACCTGAATGCAGTAGTAGGAGAGCAGGGAGTAGGTGGCTCCTACGGACATGCGGTCAGAGGTGACTATGACCCCGCAGTAACGCAAGCCACTCTTTCGCTCCCAGTACACGATGTTGGGGTAGCTGAGGTAGATGAGCAGGACGGTGATGGCCCACAGCAGTCCCGAAACCAGCGCTGCATTCCTCGGCGTCCGCACCATCCTCGACTCCAGTGGGAACATGATGGCCATGAAGCGGTCGACGCTAATGGCGCAGATGAACATGGTGCTGGAGGTCAGGCCCACAAAGTGCAGCATGCTACTTAGGATGCACAGCGTGCGACCCATACTCCAGTCATAGTTGGAGTAGACTTGGAGGGCCCGGGGGGGCATGGAGGTCAGGTAGGCCAGGTCACACAGTGCCAGGTTCAGGACGCCGATAGAACCGATGGTCCAGGGTCGCATCGGCCGCAGGCAGAGACACAGGCTCCAGAGGTTCCCTAAGATGCCAATCAGGGCCAGGGTGTGGAAGAGTGGTGGGATGACCACCCTGCCATAGCTGTGTATGTGGGAGCAGTTGAAGTAGAGGACCACAGGAAGGGATAGGTCCATGCTGTTGCGTTCCTTCCACCAATCATGGTAGGAGATGCTTAAGTTGTCTTCCATGACGCTCCCTCCTCTTACAGTTCTTCCAAAACACACAAATCATTGTGGAAGGGTGAATACATTATGTATGTACAGAAAGCTCCCTTCATGTCTATGTCTGATCATTTTCAGTGAATCCCATGTGTTGCAGATAGAAACTAAATGTACATACACCCATAAAACATTCAAACATACTTAACTCCCTCAGTAAAGCAGATCACTGTGCAATCAATTAACACTTTCAGCAAGACAGCTACTACTAGCTTCACACACAGGCATTCTTAGTAGGCTACGATTGAATAAGACTAAACTGAATATAGTCAAAACACGAAATCTGTATGATTAGGACTTACCACACAACACAGCTGGTAGCAGTTCCTGAGATCAAACTCAGTATGTTTCTGAGACTAAAGTATCAGTGCCAACTTTCATGATCTAAAACAAAGTCTCCAGAGAGATGCTTTTAAATTGTCTTTCCTGGGAGACCAGGTCTTGCCAGTTATGGAAAAGGCCATGGTGTGTGGTCAGTCACAATCTCATTGCTTGGTCCCAGGAGGCCAGACAGAAAGGTCAGTTTTCCTCAGTCAACAACATTCTAAAGGGCATACGATGAAACAGAGTTTCAGAACTGTAAGACTTGTTTACGGTATCGCCTTAGCACTCTGTTTATACACAGGAAACAATGTGGTATACAGTTTAAGGGTTATGTCGAGTGTGTATACATTTGTTTTGATGTTGCTGTATGTCTGCTTTCTTTGCCAAGTGTAGAGATTTAAATGTCAGTGTGCATTCCATACTTCAATACATTAAAAAGGATAACATTATTCAATACTTAAGTTACATACGTATGGCACTACAGCCTGTGTTACAATCATCCAATCACATCAACTTTAATATATTTTATTGCAAGGTCTCCTTTTGACAACACTGATAACTTATTTACACAACATACAAAAATATTGCTTTTACAAAATAAAATGTTAAAAACACAATGAGCTTACCACCAGGACATACAGTATAGGTAAAGTATAATCCCATACTGAGGCTAATATAAAACCGTTGTCACATGTCAGGGTGTAACTTGATGAATAACCAGAGGCTTTTAGTGTTACACCTTGTATAATCCTTTTAGCAGCGCCAAATGAGAACAAGATTACGGTAAACCCGTCTCTTGTACTTAATACAATCCCTGGCGATTCTGAACATTTAAGTGACCTTCCATGCTTTTGTTTTTGAATGTCTGGTCACGTTCCTCACACACCAGTGGGCAGGTAAATGGTCAGTAGTAAAGATCACTGATCTGAAGGGCCAAAAACATACCACAGTTTGGTGATAAAGAGCACAATTATATGTGGGTCAAGTTTAAGCATCTTTAAATCTTAAGGTTGTCCTATTCTTTGGGTGGTCGTGGGGAGGGAAAGCAGTTGAAATGTTCCTAATCGCTCTTACATGATTTTTTCTTCAAATATGAGCTTTTGAAACATGGAGGGACCCTTTGAAACAGTCAAGAACATAGTACTATCAACAACTGTAGGTTCCTTTGATAGAACGAGGCAGAACAATACTGTACAGGTTTTCATGAAAGTTCATATAGCCCATGAGTCATTACATCTCTCTCCTATCTCCTCTTTAAAACAGGGGAAAGATAAAATACAGATCCCATTAAGAGATAAGAGTGTGTGGAACCAGAAGCCCGGTCTTTTGCATTTATGAAGTACAATTTGTATACAACAGCTCTGCTTTCTGATTAGGGGGCTGAGGAGATGCTAGTTGCAGTATTAACACTGACATTATGCAACCTTTACTGTCTATTGTTCTCCCTGGCTGCTTTAAATGTCTGAACAAGTCTTGAGAACTAGAATAAGTAGAAATGAACCTGAAATTACTATTTTGATATTTAGGCAAACCAAACCAAGCTTAACATAAAAACCATTCTGGGAGGGCATCATGGCTGTTGGATGTGTGTTTAGCGTTCAGTGGAATAGTGCTGGTAGTGTATTTGTAGCTGGGAGCTAGTTGAGGAGATGCTAGGATTGTGGATTGGTCTTCAAGCCCAAAGGAGCCAGTCTGGGCATTGGTCTCCAGGCAATCTCTGACTCCTGCTTTTCCTCTGCTCTGACATTCGTGTCCGCCACTATAGCCACACCCCCCACTTTCATCTGCAGCAAAGGGGGTGGAGTCAAGGTACCTCCTTTAGTGGTTCCAAGAGGAGGTGGAAGTGGGCTTTGCTCCTGGCTGTGTCCGTTTTCAGCTGGACCAGAGCCGTGCCCAGAACCCAACATGGAATTGGAAACAGAATCCAACACAGAACCTGACCTACTGTTGGACAGTTTCCCTGGGTGATGGTCAAGTTCCAGAACAAGTGACTGTCCCGGTGGCTGTGATAGACTGCTGGATGACTTAATGTCCCCTTGAGATCCAGTCATGTCCTCATCCAGACTGAGGAACATGGGGCTGAGGGAGCGCTCGTCATCCCCCTCTCCCATTGCCTCCCTCTCTTTCTGTGGCCCCCTACCCGTCCCTGACACAGGGGGGGGTAAGCTAGGGAGCTCTGGTGGCATGTCGGGGTCCTCACTACTGATCTGCTGGTTGAGGAACACAATTTCATTAAGCAGAGTTGTCAGACTCTCATCCTCACTATCAACGTCATCACCGCTATCAGCATCATCCCCAGAGACGGAAGCCTGTTTAGCATCCTTCATCTCTACACAGTCTGCAGAATCAATCCCCTCATCCAAGAACCTTACGTTCTCTGCGTGTAGCCCCACCCCCTGCACCGTTAGAGCACTGCTCTGGGCCATGGAGGCAGGGCCAGGAGCCCCAGGGGCCTGGCCAATGTTTTGTGTCAAGACCTCGGGTTGTTGTGCAGCCAAAGATATCCTATAATCTACATTACCTGGAGAGAGAGGGATAGAAAGAGAGTTTCAGTGTATCACCTCCTGTACAGCAAATCTAGCTAAAATATACAATATCTAAAATATACCAAGACTTTCTTAGATAAATACATCTTGATGGTTTGGGGCAGAATATCAGCTATGTATCCTAGGATGACAGTTCACCCATACAAAGGTTGATTATAAGTCAGCTTTTCATGTAATGCCCCTCAAACTATGATCACCTGCTATTAGATAGTCCCTCTCAGGTAACTAACTATTGTCCATTACTATACAGGTTAGTTAGGTCAGTGTGTTGCTCTGTTGAAGGTCTTACCAGGTGGGTTGAGGGAGAGGGGGGGGGCTTTGACTTGCTGTGACAGGGATGGGATGCTGATTGTGACTGAAGCCACACCTAAACATTATGGAACAAAAGAAACAATCATACAAATCATATACATTTAGATCATTGAAGTACAAGCAATACATGGATTTGTCCATTTGTTTCAGTACTCTGTATGCAATGTCAAATCAAGCACGTGTTGAGGTGTTGAGACTGTTGGGTACCTGGTGTAGGGGAAGGGTGCAGGCCCAGCCCTGACAGACTGACTGGTTGAAGCAGGGAGGAGCCTATAGGCTGAAGGGGTGCCATTGTGATGACCTGCTGACCTGGGATCACCAGCAGCCCAGTGGGAAGCAGGTCTGTGTGGAAGTATGGAGACCCGCCTGCAAAGAGGATGTCAGGTTATGGACTATGGACTTGATCCTTTATAAGGTCATATTGTTGGATATAATATGGGAAGGAGGAGAAAGTCGCATTTGGTCCATGGCGGAGGGGCTCACCTTCCATGGGCTTCGTGGCAGAGGGAGGTTTCTTCCCACGAGACAGGATGTTAGGGACAGTTCTTGGTCTGTTGCTGAGCTGGGCGGGAGGCTGGAGGACAGCCCTCTTTGCTAGGACAGCCTTTCTTCTCTCATTCTCTTTAACTCTTCTTCTTTGGTCCTCCTTCTGCATCGTGGAGATTTCCTGTACTTTCCACAGGATCCTCTCCTCCTTCTTACCTGTGGGAGGTACAACGCAGAACACACCATCGGTCCTGATTCATGGTCAAGTGAGGCTGCATGAATGTTGTTTAGCATGGTATTACACGTTACGACATTGCTTTTTCATAATAGTTTTTGTTGCATTATAGCATTATTGTGTATTTACACCATGCGTATATTACTGTGTGTAAAAAGAGACCATTGCTACGGATTAGGTTACTAAAGTGTAGAGGCATTAGGGTCCGTTACCTGTGAGTTGGGAGACCTTGAGGATGTAGTCCGTCCTGGTCTGTGTCTGAGCAGCCTTCAGCCTCTCCAGAATCTTACACTTGTCACTCAGGTCTCTGATTTCCCTACAGGCCTGGGGAGAAAGTAATAGTTTTAGTATAGTATTAGTTGTTCCACGATTACCCTAATGTACCTGTGTTTCTAGGCAGACTGAGTGCTCTCACCTGATTAAGGACAAAGCCCGTAGACTTTCTTCTTTTGATGTCCAGCATCTCTGTCAAAGTTTTGTACTGTGTCGTGTACCTTTCTCGACTCTGCTTGGCAGTGCCCTGAAAACCGGAAGTAGCAAATAGAGCTTAGTCTGCAAAAATCCTAAAACCCTGCCCAATAAGTTACTTTAGAAAGATGGTTCGAAAGCTTGTTCTTGATGCTATAACCACATTAGAAGAAGTAAAGGATGGAAGAGGGGATGACAGAGAGTACGTAAAAGTTGTCACTCACAATTTTGTCTTTATTCTTTTTCATGTTTTCTTCTGTAGAACACCTGTGAAACACACCAACATACCACACAAGTGATATGCTATTTCTATATTAGGGCTAAACTTTGCTTGTGCAGAGCAACAAGTTCACCCTTACATACAAGTCATATGGAAAAGCAAGCACCAAATAAAAGTCAGAGATAATGATCGCTGTGCACAGATACTTTGTGCCCCTGTACTGTGATCATCCAAGCAGCTTAATAAGCATTTCTCAGTATTAAGGCCTCGTTGTGCCTGACTCACGTTGCGTTGTTGTTCGGTTGCGGCGGGCCAGCTGACGTTGATACATCTACATTCTCTTGCATAGTCTTTGAATCCACAGACTCCCATTCCTCTTCACCTTCATCCTAAACAGACATGACAATATAACTCAAGTTTCATTTTCATGAAATATTGGTACATTTTAAGGACATCCTTGTGAACTGGCAAACATGCATATGGTACATTAAAAAGTAAAACCCCTACGCTGGTGACATTGATGATGCCAGTCTGTCCAGATGGTTGCTCATCTGAGGAGTTGTCCGTTTCTTCTTCTGTGTCAGCCAACATGCTCACCACTTCAGTCGCATCATTGACCAATGAGGGCACTTTCTCTGAGTCCTCCAGGAAGTGCTGCCTCTGGGTTCCTACTGCCCCGGTGGCCTGTTCCTCTTTATCTCCACTCTTGGCTGGAAACAGAAACACTTATTTCCAACATGGGTTTAGACTGGGTAAACCTATAAGCTAACCTATGTCTGGCCTTTTACCATTTGTTCTTACCTGTCAACTGGTCCATGATTTGGAAACACTCTGCTCTCCGATTGGCCAAGGAGGCCTGCTCCTTCTTCAGACTTTTGTTCATCCTCTGCAGGATCTTAATTTCCCTTTTTGCCTGAAGGAACAATGTTGATATCAAACCAGGTGATAGCTTGTGGTGATCCTCCTGTCTCAGCCCAGCCCTAGACCCAGACTCTCTCCACCAACCCCAGACCAGCCTACCCCAAGCCCAACCCCAGCGACACCTCAAGCTGCAGCCCCTCACCTTAACCAGAGGCCATCCTGGGCCAGCCTCCAATCTATCCCAAATCAAAATGCCTTCCCCCAAGTCCTCTCCTTCAAACCCCAGGCCAACCAGCCCACAACTTGCTGCAACCATACTCTAGTTCTAGTCTAGCATCCTAGTGTCTGACAGGCTGACCTGGTTCAAGATGTGGATCTTGGGGGATTTTTCATCCAGCTCCAGTGCTTCCCTCAGCTGCTTAAAGCGTTGCTTTAAGTCCCCACGACGCAATCTCTCCAAGACATTGTGCAAAATCTTCTTCTACAGAATGACCCCAAGAAGAAATTATATTTTCACAACCACACACATATTGATGCCCTGGACAATGTACATCAAAGACAATGATGGGGAAGCACTTGCACAGGTTCAACATTTGATACTGACTACAGTGTGTTGTATAGAGCTTAATTAATATTACATTAACAGTCATCATGTAGGCTATCATGCTCCATAATTCTTACATCAACAACTTTCAGGGGACATGCATTGTTGTCAACCTCTGAATCTTCAGTCTCTTCTGTATCCTCCTCAGAGTCCGTGTCCGTCGCTGAGTCACTGTCCAGCTCTACCACATCCACTTCCTTCTCCTCCCCTAGTGAGTGCCTTGCCTCAGAAATATCCAGCCTCCCGCCATCTTCAACCCTCTTTCCTGGCTCTTTATTATTTTCCTCCCTTCGACAGACAACGTCCTGGCCTATCATACCGGAGCTTGGCTCAGTGACTGAGGACGTTTGGGGGGTCTGAGTGAGAGACACCTTCTGGGAGGGCACAGGGGGATTTATGGAGGTTACAGGGATTTGGGGAGAATCAGTAGACTTAGGGCTGATATAGGTGGGACTGTACACTCTCCCCTCTCCCAGAATGGCATCTGATGAGGAAGTGGAGGAGGGACGTGTTGATGTAGTGGTGGATGTAATCAAGTTGTTTTTTACTGCAGTCTCTGTGACCTTGACCTGACTTCCAGGGGATTTGACTGAAAGAGGGACCAGGGTTGGAAGGGGTTTTAGGATTGTAATCGAGCCAGTTCCAGATTTAATAAAGCCCTGGCTTTTTTTCTTTCTTAAGGGAGGAAGGATTTTAAAAGTGCACGTGTCCTTTTGACCTACGAAATCCGGAGGGGGGGCATTTCCAGCAATGTTACCAGCTGCTGAACTGGGACAAGTTATACAATGGAGAGTGACTGACTTAGAGCTGGATAGGACAGTGACGTTGGGAGAGGCCTTGGTGGCGGTATGTACTGAGGGAGGGGTGTGTGTGACAGTGGAGGAGGGCCCTGGAGGTACAGGTTTTAGGACCTGGCCACTAGAGAAAGTCTTGTTAGGTAGAGAGGCAGGCGAGGATACTGAGGTAGATAACACTGGCTGGGCAGAAGCAAGCGGAACAGCTGAAATGGCAGAAGTCATGTTGTTACTGCAACGTTACTACACATTTCCATTAGCTGCGGTGATGAATGGCTCCTTACCTTTCTGCACCACCAGGTTTGGGTTGAGGGCCTGCAGCTGACTGAGGGGAACCAGCTGAATGAGCTTTCCTTCTGGGTTGCGGTAGACGGTGGTCCCCTTGGTGGAGCAGATAGGCTGGAGCAACATCCTCTGGCCAGGCGTGATGGGTGCCAGGGGCTGGGAGGTCGGGCAGGGCATCTTGAACACGTTGTTGGTCCCAGGGACAGGGATAATCAGCATAGTGGGCTGCGGGGCTCCCACTCCTCCTGGGGCTGTGTTTGAAACAGACACCACCGTCTTCTGGACTGACACAGCGTCAACGTCTGTAAACAGAGAACATAACACATTAAAATAGTGACGACAAGCAACAGCACTGCAAAGCAAATTGATATGGACCGAGAGGGTCAACACTTCCAGAGACAGTGTAAAACATGCACACCACAGGCGAGGACAGGAACACATGACACACCAATGCACAGAGAGTCCTCCTCACCTGATGTGGTCACAGAGGTGTTGGAAGAGGTGGCTGCAGACAGGGTTTGCTGAGGAGCAGAGATTCCCACTGCTGAGGGTTGCTTCTGTGTTTTTGAGTTGTAGGCGATGGTTGGATTGGTGGTGGAGGAGGAATAGGTTAATTTAACCTGCTCTTGGCTTGCATGGGATAGCCTGCCAGTGAGGTAGGCTGCCAATCTGTTGGCAGGATGAATGGCACCCATATTCCCCAGCTGGATCTTTGCATGGGGGTACGATCGACCATTTACCTGCAGAGAAATGGAATGCAAAGTGTGAGGAGCTTTCCAGCATATTACCTACAGCTCAAAACAGAGAAACATAGAAAAGAAACAAGCTATATTGTAGAACATCTTTTCGACAGAGAATGTAGTATGTAGAGTACGTAATGGGACAACAGGATTGGGTTAAGTAGTTATGTAAAATGGTTAATGAAAGGCCTCAGGTAAATGCTAAATTGAGCCAAGAGGCTACTTCTCTTTAGTCCTGAATGTATACAGTGTTTACCTGGACTAGATCCTTTTCTGAACCACCCGGCTGCTTCTTATTGGCTGTCAGTATGCCTGCTGGGGAGATTCCTGTGAGGAAAGGCAGACCCTGATACTTCAGACTCTTTTTATTTTCCTCCTTCGATTCCAGCTCACTCTTCCTCCACTCCACCTCCATCTTCTTCTCCACCTCGTCCTCCAATTCCTCCTGAAAGTCATCCTCTAACTCCCTCTGCCAGTCTTCCATACCATCCTCCCCTTCCTGACCCTCCTTCTCCTCTGCATGTATCCCACTGGAGGGTTGTGCCACTTGGGAGATGTGGACCTTGTAGGCGAAAGTACAGTCCTGCCCCTCTAGCACCAGGTTCTGGGTTAGCGGGCGGACCAGGTAACCTTTTACCCTGAAGGGACTGTTGAGGCGGTCCTGGGCCATTCGCTCACACACCACCCTCAGCACATGGTTCCTGTCTCTACGGTTCTTCCACCGGCATTCTGACACAACCTCAAGGCGCTTGGACGGCTCTGTGCTGGGTAGGGGGTCCAAGGGGGGCTTTAGTGCTGCTGTCTTGGAGCAGTTTACTAGAAGCATAGGAAGGAACAGCAGTTATAAGGCGTGTAACCTATTTGCCAACAGTATAGACTACTAAAAGGATCACAAGAATGGGTATTTAGACATGTTAGTGTGCGTGTGTACCTGATACTGAGTCAGTTGATTGAGGCTGAGACACATTGTCCTGAAACAGATGAGATTAGCCTCTGTTAAAATACGGCATCATTACCAAGTAAAGACTAAATCATAAAAACATATGAATTTACTTTCTGAGTTGGCTGGTTGAATTCTTCCTTGTTCCGGGCTTGAAAAGCTCGCACCCTGGCACATGTCATATGCTCATCTTTAGAGTTACAGAGTGATGACGGAGAAGAGAGGTTAAAAGATGCCGGCTCGTGCAGTGGCTCCGGGTCAATCTCTCCCTCTCTTGGCTTCCACAGGGTTCCCACATAACATGCAGGCTGGGATACCGCCGACATCTCTGCCTCTTTGAGCGCTGATAAAAGTAATGTGATGACAAACATTAAAAGAGCATGTCAAAGCATGAACATAGTCCATAACATATAATGTATAACCAAACTGGTTTATCCATATAGAAACCTTTAACAATTTAAGGGGTTTTATTACAATGTTCTTGTGATTGTTATTAAACATGTTTACTCACTGTACGCCATCCTCATCCTTCTCTTTCTCCTTTTCCGGGATGAGCCGTCATCTGAGGCACTGGAGTCTGGCCCCTCTAGGTTCTTTAACAGTACTACTTTCTGGCGGAAACAGCTGCAGCCAAATATGCACTCTGTCTTGGCACAGTGCGTGATTTGCTTCTTTCGGGTCAGGCTGGAGCACACACAGCCAAGACGGCAGAAAACGTTCAGGCAGGGAGGAGCACGACACTTAATGATCCTGACAGGAGCTGTAGGGTTCTCACACACAAAGCCCTGTAGAGACACATAATGGTGTACAATACAGATGTAATACATGCATTAACAAATAACAGTGGAGTACAGTGTGAAAGGTTTTGGTCCATCCCATGTTCATTTAGGACAGAAGGTTTCTGAACTATTTGTTTTGAACAAATGATGCAATTTTAATTATTTGTCACTAAAAAATGAAAGCAGGTATATTATGACGGGCCAAAAACTAATGTTACATACCGCCAAGGTGAAGAGAGATGAAAGAGCAATCTCCGCCCTCTCTTCAGTGATGCATGTACGGTGTCTGCCTTCCCACACAACGCCGTCCTCCAGGTCCTTCAGCTTCAGCATTGTCTTGGTGATGACGGTGCTGGAGTTGGGAATGGTGTTTGCAGCAGGCCCCAGCTCAGAGTCTGATTCCAAGGGAGCCATGTCAGCAGAGGATCCTGGAGGTCCTTCTGAGACCTTGGATTTTTTCTTCCTCTTTTTTTGGACTGTATCTTTTGGATTTGGGGTGAAGGGAGCTGTGTGTTCTGATTGTGACACAATGGAACCAGAGGTCTGCACAGGTTTTGGTGCAGATTTAGGTGGATGTTTTGGTGCTGATGTTGTTGTTGTGGAAGTAGTTAACATTTTTGTTTTGTTTTCCTTGGAATCTTGCATTTGTCCCTTTTTAGTTCTTCTCTGATTTCTGGGACCTAGAGGGGGCAGTTTGGGTCTTTTAGATGGAGGGATGAAGTCAGAGATGATAGAAGAAGTGGGTCCTTGTGTTTGTTTCTTCAGGACACTGTCGAGGGTGCGGACATAGCTGGTGCTCTTGGTGGGAAGCTCATAGGTCACAGGGTTTACCACTGTCTGGGAAAAACTTGCGGCACGCTCATCGATCAGTTTGCCCTCATTGGCGAGGTACTCATCCAACATGTCACTGCAGAAGGCTGACAGGTTCTTTGATGTTGTTCCATCTGAGCTTGGAACAACTGTAAAACAAGATGGAAATCAACTTAGTCTTGCCTTGCCAAAATAATTTAAATAGAATTCCAGTATTGTTGTGCTGAATCAGTTACCAGGAAACCTATGCTATATCTTGAGATTTTATAATAACTATACCAACAAATAACTAAATACCATAAATTACATAAACTAGTTTACCATCAGGCTTGAAGGATGATGATGATGAGGACTCTGAGGACTCTGAAGGAGCAAACTTCTCTCTCCAGCCTTTAATTTGGGTGACGTCTTTAGTCTTTCCCGTTCTGGATACAAAAACAGCTGAACCACCTGAAGAAGGAATTTTCCTTTCATCAATACCTTCTGTGTACTGTACATTAGACACCGCAGTGCTATGGACACTGGACATTCATTTAACAGTTAGTCCATCAAACCATCACTAACTTGGAGAGGGTGCTTCAGAGCTCTGTCCTGGAATGTTAGAGTATTGAGGAATGGGCAGATGAACACCCAGATACTGCAGGTCTATGGACAGTTTTGGATCCAGCAAGCTCATCTTCAAGCCAACTTACCAAAAAAGGAAGGGGAACAGGAAAAGTTAGTGAACTGAATAAATACAGGATTCAAGACTCAGCACATCCTTCATGTAGGTAAAACATCTGTTGACTGCTTGTGACATTCAAATTAAATTCCTTTACCTTCTTGCAATACAGGGTGTATGACCTGTCGATGTTTCATTAGTTTTAAATCCTTTAGAAGGACCTCCTCTAGTGTTGCTATTCTTTCCTCTAGGGTTTCTGTTACTCCAACTGGGGAACGAAAGCAAGAACAAATTATTTACTCTGACTACTCTAAATAATTGTTTAATCTAGGTTCACTCTATATAGGTACTTTAATGATCCCAAAAAGAAAAACTGCAACGTTACAGCCGTTCAGATTAAAAAATAACATATATACTGTAAACTATAAAGGTTACCAAAACAAAATACACAGGGCTTAACACAGGGATAAAACATATGTACAAAACAAAAGATTTAGTGCAGGTGACATATGTACCAAACAAATTAATGAAGTGACCCACAGATAAAGCAGTTAGCACACTGTGAAGACACAAAACTAAAACAATTTAGCACAGGAAAACAACACAGTAACAAATCAATTTAAGGCAGCTTAAAGGCAAGACATTGTATGGACAATTTATTTTTACCTGGCTCAAAGGTTTTCTGAGGTACAACTTCTTGGGTGGTGTCTCCGAGGTGGATTTCAAGGGCTTCCTGAAATGGTAAGATGCCTATATTTAGGAGTACTGTTTTCTTTACTAACTCAAATAATCAAGATAATACAGGTGAAATTATGTTTTACAACACAAACAAGGCTTGAAATTAGAAGATTATGAACCAAAACAAGTAGCATAACTTTTCTTTCATCACATTGAAAACCCAAAGTATGAAACAACAGCACAATTTCACCAATAAAGTAATAATCAGTATTTGCTGGAACTGGACAGCTTTATTCACTTTTAAAGACAAACATCACAGACCAAAGATTGACAGACGTTTCAGGTTTACCTTTGAGGTGAAAGAGACAAAGAGCTGTTCCTCAACCTCCTCCAGGTTGGGCTGCAGGTTCACATCTGCTGCTACACCCATTTCTGAATCATCCACTGTCTTTGCAGACTTTCTCTTCTTGGATTTACCCTTTTGTTTCCTGGGTTGGCTGGCAGGTATGGCCTGAGCAAGAACTGAAATACTGGGTGTTCTTATACTAGGACAGACAATTGGTGGACTGGGTTCGTTGCTTGGAAAGTCGTCATCGATATCCAAATCATCATTGTTTGAAAAGAAATGCACTAGATCCGTCAATGATGGAGTTGGTGACAATGGATCAGGCCCTAATGATGAAAAACTGGGAGACAGTGACAAAGGGAGTGCAAGGGGAGATAGTGTGGGAGGGAAAGGTAATGTCTGGTCGTTGACCTGAAAGGCATCAGGGTCGGACGGAAAGGAGGAGGCAGCTCCAAGATCGAGAGGGCCAGGATGAGAGAGAGAGTGTGATGGGCGACTCATTGAAAACATTGAGGAAGGCCCCATAGCCAATGAAGCAGAGTGAGGGGTAGGCAGAAATGAGGTGAAGGATGTTAGAAATGGATCAGGAGGTGGTAATGCTGAGAATATAGACATTTGAGACTCATGCAAAGAAACTCCAGCAGATGGCCCAAGTCCTGAACCCTTAGTAGTAGACCTAAGAGGTACTTCTGGGTCTAGCCGTTGCCCAATAGTTTCTGATGATGAGGTAGGGGGTATTATTGAAAGGGTTGGGGTAGAATCTAAAGTACCAGAGGAAGGCAGAGAGGACTCAGAGTCTGGCAAAAATCTAGGGGACAAAGACTCAACATCACATGACAGATGCTCTGGACCTTGAAGCAAGGGAGCTGTGAGATGTTTTGAAGTGGTTATGGTAGGTAGTGAAGACAATGCAGAGGAATGGGAAGAGAGGTGTGAGATATAAGACTCTGAAACAGGTGGACCATAGTTCAATGCGGAAGGTAAAACTAGCGTGGGAGACTCCAAAGATGACTGCCTTTGGGCTGGGTTGGGGGTATATAACACTGGATCAGGGACTGATGATATTAGTGTTTCTGGAAAGGAAGGGCTAACAGGTAAATGAGGCAGGAGTGTCGTGCATGTGGAAAGCTCAGAGGCTTGTAAAGACTGATATAAAGACAGTAACACTGGGTGAGGTTCTGGAGACAGTAGATCTGGTGCCTGATTTTTACTTTCGGCAAGAACCGAAGTATCCACATTTAAGTATTTACTGGTTGGACTATGTTTTGAATCAGTAGGATCTGCAGGATTCAAAGCAAGAACACAAGGATTAAGACTGGAGGTGGAACCAGAGATATTGTTGGGAGCTTGGCCATAGGTACTGGTGCTTGGGTCACTGGGTTTAACATCCTGAACTGCAGGGGGAGCTGTTAGATTTAGCTGTGAGGAGGATGGTGAGGTTGTAGTGAGCTGAGGGGATGATTCTGAGGGAACAACTGGTTTGTTCTTGTCAGGCATGGATTTGGACCTCAATTGTTTTAAATATAGTGCTAGGGCGGGTAAAGGCATAGGTGGAGGCCGTTTGTGTGGTTTCACTTTCTCTAGTGTTGAACCATCAGAACTGGTTCTTTGAGGGTCAAAGTCGACAGGGGAGCTATTGGAGGCTTTTTGTCGGTTCTCCACTCTTTCATCTGCTGACGGCTCTGTGATGAACTGAGGATTTATCAAAACTGGAGATGTAGTGATGAAGTTCTGGTCAACCTTGGCCAGCATCACACTGCTCTGGGTACCAGTCTTTCGGACAGTCTTAGCAGATGGCCCTTTGGGATGACCACTGTTAGGCACATCTTCAGATTCAGCTAAGTCTTTAACTCCAACTTTTGGAACCGAATTAATGGTGTTGGTAACCTGAAGTGTGCAAGTTTCAACTTCTTTCACTGTCTTGCATCTTCTCAGTTTCACATGCGACTCACGAATCAGTTTAGAGAAGTTCTTTGGAAGAGGATGTGGTTTACTGAAGAAGAGAGCATTTCATTCAGCATAAGTATATCTGTACAACGGCATACTAAACAGTAAATTTCTTATTACACACTCATGACAGCTTGATATAAACAGATTTAAATGTGAAGGGTCCCCTTGGTCGTACCTACCTTGAGTTTGGTTCTGTGGATTTAGTATTCCCTGATCCTGATGCCTTATTCCTGTCTGTAGTAATACCAGTAACAACCTGAACTTCAGTCCTCTGGAGTCCTTGATTTGCTACTTTAGTGTTTTTAGGTTTGTTATTTGCCAAAAGCGACTTCAGGCTTTTCTTCACAGGGTTGAGCTCATTTGATGATCTGGCTTCATCTTTCTTGGAGTCATTTGCTGGGCATGACTTAAGTTTCAAAGCCAAAGAGTTAGATCCATCCTCTCTAAACCCTTTGGCAAAAGGGTTGTAGTTAACTTTGAGCTGACTGAAGCGAGAGTTTTGGTAAGCTGTAACAGCAAAAAACTCTGTCTGAGGGAATGTAATGGTTATGACATCAGGTCTGTCCAGTTGCAGATCTTCAGTAGCTTTGTCTGCAAGAACCACATGCAGCCGTGGTAAGTAACGATGTGATGAGTGCAACACAACATTTCCCTCCTGATCCAGCATGCTGTTGGTAAGCTTTAGCATGTAGAAAGAGACCGGGTTCTGCATCCAATAGTGTCCAGAGTTAGGAGATTCGGGATGAACAAAGGGACGTTTCTGTATGTGGGTTTCGGCCTTTCCATTGGCGTGCCAATCTTGTCCACTCCACTTGTAACATTTGTTGTCCACTGGATGGATATCCATGAGTAAAGCATACTTCTGGAAAGGTTCTAGACCAGAGATCCTGAAGCGACAATATGGGAACATCCTGCTTCCTTGTTTGGTTACTATCATCTCTGTCTTGCATCTGAAAAAGTCATTCCACATGTTGTTGTTGTCCAATGTGACCTTGATACCTTTGCAACTGAGGTCCGGTGGTAAATGTTGTAGTTGCTGATTGGACTGGACAGATGACTTGCTTAAGGGGAGTGTAGCCGATACTTTCATCATCTTTGCAGATCCAGGACAACATTTTCCCATGTTGTCTTCTTCCTTGGCGACAAGAATGCCTTGTCCTCCTTTACTCATCTGTCCTGATTTTAAAGCAACTAAGAGGTTAGAAGGAGAGGAAGCCATTGGCACTGGACTAAGGGCATCTGCCCCTTCGTCATGAAACACCATCACCTTCTCTTTCTTCTTCTTCTTAGCAGCCATGAACATGACATTTAGAGGGCATATAACCCTCTTACGTCACTCTGTTCATCTTTGCAGTCAGCATCCTGAAAATGACAAATACAGGAAGTTTGATTTTAAGGTGGAGGTCTTTCAAGAACCACACCATTTGCAGTGCTTTGGAGCTACTCCCCTTGGTAATTACCTCTGCAGTCAAATAAAATCCTAACCTCACTAATATGATGTTTGACTTTGCCAAAAGTTGAGTGTTTTATTGTTTGTTACTGTTGATGTGAACAAATCCCAGTATGAACAGGGAAGCTGACCAGAAGCCAGTACTTACATTAGATGTGTTTGGATGTATTAAATTATTAAAAATTGGTAGGATTGGCATTTTGGTTGTTGACATTTCATGTCAATCTGTAAAGTGTGGTACACTGTAATCATTTCTCCTTCATATTGTTTTTACAGAACTATTAGCCTACCTGAATGAATAGTTCCGACAGTCCATTAACACTGGATTGTCGGAAAGGCTATAGGCTGCCTATAGCCTACTAGCGTAACTTAAAAAAAAAGACTTTTAATTAAACATTTCATTAATGTGTCAAAGAAACAACCAATGTATTAGTCGGCACGCGTAACTTAAGCTTCAACAAGCGCAATTTCTCAATAGTTGCAACCACAAAGCAGCGTATTGTATTTTTGTGGATTGAAGACCGAGCGATATAGCCTAAATTAAGGTAGCAGCACAAAAATGTAATAGGCAAGAAAATCCACGTTTAAACTAAACCGCTGGTACATTAATCCTTAACGCGGAATGGTTAACCCATCTGTTTGACAAAGTTGTCCAATTCAAAATGACGATTTAGCGCAAAATCTTGGCAATTGTATTGACTTCTGGTAAAGAAACTTGCGAACCAACAACAAATAGGCGCTTGTTTTGCATTGGGCATCGTGTGAGAGGTGGATATTGACAACACCAAACAATGCTCAAATGTTTAATATTATTAACGTAGGCCTACTGACTATACTATTTAACAACGTGGAATAAAAGCAGTAAGAATATGATCCCGCGCGCGCATTACCAACCGAATTCAATGGCGCGTGATTCCCAAACCATCATGGTCGTTCGTAAAGCATGAGGCCTTCGATTGGACCTCTAACTCCATCCACGTTTTAAAGACATCACAGCACTGTCTTTCAATAGGACCGTGTGCATTTTCCTGGATTACCTTTTGCATATTCGAATATATCAATGTGCTATTGTGCTAGTTTGGATCCCTGGGTTGTCTTCCCATTTCGCGTAGAAATATTATATCGTGCTCTCTCCGTCTGAAGTAAACATGCATTGCGTGCTAGCAGCACAACGTCACTGGTATGATCTGTGTACGTTCACATTGCAGTAGCTAGCTAATGCGCAGACTCAGAAGAACCCATTTTGACACACATTTAAAAACAAATTCTTGCGGAGACGCCATTAAAGACATTTTCAGGGAGTATCACATACAAAAGAAAAGCAAGGGTGAGGTAGTAGGGAACATAATATTTTGTGAAAATGTGTTTGATAATGTGTCTACCTCCAACAGGTATTACAGAGCGCAATGGATGGCAACACATGCTAGCAGTGCATGGAGCTCCGTGTCTGCTCAAGCACGTGGTAATAACGATAGTATCGGATAACCAGACAGTTTTTAGCAAATCCCTTATTAACTTCAATATACCAACGTTTACCTTGTCTTCTTTTGTTGGCTATACAGGAAATTGCAGAGTAAGCCGTGAGACGCAAGCTGTTATCGTCGAACACAAAATAGGTTGGAGATCGAACCAAACTGCATTCAATGCATGCAGAAAACCTAGTGATTTGTGCATACGGTTGAGCTTAGCACCGTATACGGTTAGGCAGCACTATTTAGTTATGTGTCCCTAACTGTGCCGATGCAATGGCATGCGTTGTTAAGCATTGGCAATGTAGACAACGGAATTCTCACATTTTAAATGAACTAATTTAGTAGCCTGTTTGTTGTTTATTTTGTCTCGCGTGCATGTTCTCGCAGGTCTCTCCGTAGTCTCATTGTTGTGAATAATGCGCCAGTGTCCTGTCTGAACGCTAGTTTTAGTGGTAGTGTTTGCGTATTTTCTCTTAAGCTTGCTCTCAAGACTGCTCATTGGCAGACTGACTACTTATTTAACGATATGAAAACCGAATGTCAGTGATTGTGGCCTACCTTAGGAACTATGAATAATGAGACACGACACAACCAACACTTTCTTAGAGCTATGTGAAAACCACGTTTAGCTCAGTGCACTAATCAACAATGCATGGGCATGTACATTACAATGATGGCATTAGCTTCAAGTCTCTGTATTTAATGAATCTGTTGCTCGGAAAAGAACACTTTATAACAGCACAATATACAAAACTTTTACATTTATAATATTAAAACTTCAGATCCCTTGATATCCCATACAGTGAAGGCATCAGATAGCCAAACAAATTGTTAAATTAGCATTGAGCATTATTAATTAAAATCTTCCAAAATATTTGTTTCCCCTAAACTGCACGAGACGGCTGCATCACAAAAAAACGCTTAAAGTAATTCTTATGTCATCAGGCGTTGGAAGTTTTGAGCAATTCAAACTGATTTCACTATGTTATGGGGTAAAGAATGTAGTTGTCCCATGGTTTGTTCTCACAGGAAATCCAAGAGATTGAGAACAAATTTAGAAATAACGTCCAGGATTGCCTACATGTACTGGCCACCAGAAGGGTTATAAGAGGTTCACATAGGCAATTCTCTCAGTAGGATACCTGGAGTCCATACTTCATGTACAAGCAGCAGGTATGTACAGTCCCCTAGAAATGATCACCTTGAAATGGTGATTGATCACCTGCAAGAAATCTCTCTCTGACGTGTGTTTCTGTTAGTGTTGTCATATGATATCTTCATCACAGTCTATATTAATAATCATTAGCATTGATGAGCCTTAAATAGTGCTAGTGTACACTCAGTAGAATTTTCATTTAGACCGTGGTGCTGATTGGGTCTAGATGTGTGATGTCATTTCAGACTACATCTGGGGGGGACTTGAGTTCAGGCATCCTTCAATGTATGTCTCTTTGAGGTCATTTTATATGCCTGCTAGCATGCAGCCATTTATACCCAGAGACCCATCCTTCACAATGGTCAGGTCAGTCTGGAGGACCATAAGTCTACAGTAGAGGAAAGGAAGGAACTTGCATTCACATCACACGTTAATGACAGCATCATCCTCTTCGTCCCTCATCTCTCTCTGCAACCTGTCCATGGATTCCCCTGCTCTCCTCCCATCCTCCTCCATCTCTTCCTCCATGGTGCTACAAGGACCAATGATGTAACGGTAGTCTCCACCAATAGCCAGGGCCGCCCCAGATGACACCATCAGCCAGTCCTTTTCGTCCTCCTCCATGCCCACGCACTGCCAGGGCACCCCCCAGGGGGGCGGCTCCTCGGGGTCCTGGGCCCCAGCCACCTGCTCCATCCGCTCCTCCCCTTCCAGGTTGACGTAGAGCAGAGGCTCTTTGAGGGGCCCGGGGGACAGGCTGGCCCACAGCCGTTCCAGCTGGTCGAGCAGGTGCTGGAAGCTAGGCCGACACTTGGGCACAGGGCTCCAACAACTGTGCATGATCTCATAACTGGGAGAAATACAGGTTACAATCTATGACTGCAAATCTATAATTAGCATATTAATGACCTAGGTAACCTTGATCTAGTTATTTGAATGGGGGATACATAAATAGACAAAGCTTTGAACTCACATATCGGCTCTGCAGTCTGGAGGCTGTTTGAGCCTCTCCCCTTTGATGAGGTACTCGTAGATCTCAGAGTTCTCCACGCCAGGGTAGGGGGTCTGCCCCCGCGCCATGATTTCCCACATGGTCACACCAAAAGCCCACTAAGTGTGGGAGGAAAGCAAAGGGATACATCCGATTAAATTAAACTTCAGAAATGTACAGTTTATCAAAGAGAAAAGTATGTGAACCGGCCCACTGGGTCGCTTTACAGAAATTAATATACAATGTATATGGCAAGAGTATATATCCTATAACTGCTGTGTGTCATGATCAGCATGTGACTGTGAGCACATCTGTGTGTGTGTGTGCAGTACCACGTCACTCTGTGTGGTGTAGACGTTGTCAGCTAGGCTCTCCAGAGCGATCCACTTGACCGGTAGTTTAGACACAGAGCCCTGCCGGTAGTAGTCGCCACTGTAGATCTTCTTTGACAGACCGAAGTCCGCCACACACACCGTCAGGCTCTCATTCAGCCTGGTGGTAGAACAGAGTACAGAGTCACACATACGTTAGCATGATGTTCTATGCCAGACACACACAGACACACTCTCCTGGCCCTGTGGCCCCCTCATACAGGTCTGAGACGTCCAAGCAATACAGCCGAAGCAATAAGCCACACCTCTGAGATGTCCTATGTGTCTAGGGGCTGGGGGGGCTCTTAGTTGGTTTAATTCCTGAGTCGATGTCCTAGTCTACTAATGAGATGCATGTTCATGTTTCAGTTCTATGATGAAAGCTGTCTCACATGCAGTTGCGTGCAGCCAGGTCTCTGTGTATAATGCTCTTGCTGCTCAAGTACTCCATCCCCCGAGCGATGTCCAGCATGAACTGGATCAGCATCTGAAGAGACAGTGTCTATGGAGAGAGGGAGGGGGTGACAGAAGAGAGGAGGTCAGGAAGAGAGCGAGGCTACTCAAGGCCAGAAGTCTATACAGAATGTATGTTTCCTCCACAACAGAAAAGAAAGGAAGCCATTGATGGATCTGAGCTGAAAAATGTAACAAGAACAACCTTGGGTTTTCCAGACAAACATGAGCCAGAGAACCTATCTTATCTGGCATTGTTTCATACACATCACAGAAACTATGAGTAATTAAGGGCAAATTTCAGACAGCAACTCTTACTTAATCCTACTACTTACTAACTTAATATGAGAAACTTCTGTTATGTTTGTGTATAAAGCTACCCACAAAAGGCTCGTCCCCCAGGCGTGACAAGAGCAGGAAGGTGTGCAGGTCTCCATGCTTCATGAAGGGCAGGATCACCATGGGGATGGGTAACCTCTGCGGGTGACGCCTGTGAAGGCTCACCCCTGGAGAGGCAGGCAGAGAAGGAGGCTGCCACACTCAATGGGAGAATACCATGGTATACAGCAGTGGTACACTGCAAAAATGGCCCATCAAATTTAAGTGCAAAAATATTAGCGTTTGCTTATGCTTATAACACGTCAATTTAGCTGCCAGTGCGGTGAGAACAGTGAGTCAGAACGTAGTCATCTTACCAATCAGCTGTATGACGTTGGGGTGATGGAAGTCCTTCATATAGGCCGCCTCCTTCAGACACTGCTCAATGTCAGTTGATGAGTTGATGTCGGCTGTATTTATGGCAAAAGCGAGGAACGTAAGGATAAGACCAGACAAGTACATTCATTGCGTGTTTTAATGTAGCCTAATGGTCACTCACATTTAAGCACCTTCACAGCAACCTTCTGCACAGAGCTGTCCTCCATTTTCAGGAATGCCTCACGCACCGAACCAAACTCACCTGGACAGGTAGACACACAAACAGTCCAGTAATAAAACAAAATGACTATTGTTGGTTACCTAGGAATTGTAATTTGTCTCCAGTTTCTAAGATAAAATATTTCAGCAAGCTCCAGGCCTCTATATAAGCTAGTTTGTACTTGGGTTTGTCAGGTTACTATATGATTACTACAAAAACATCACCCAGACACTGGAAACAACACCATTATTTTGCTATACACAGTCATAATTACATACTAGTCCAAACAAGACAGTGACATTTAAAGCAAAAGCCAGCATAAATGTTTCCATGATGTCTTTACTACACTTTTTCTGGGTGTGAGGTATTTTGTATACAGGGTCTGTGTCGCCCTTACAGTTGCACGGTGCAGCCTTAAACTCACAAACACACGCACTCTACCAAACCCACACACACTCCTCACCTTTGCCCAGCATGTGTCCAAGTGTCAACAGTCTTTCAGGAATGAGGACATCTTGGAGCTTGGCCTTCAGATCCTCGTTGATCCCCAGACTGTCCACTAGAGGGAGACATATATGACATCACTCTCCACACAGGGCTCTGCGGGAGGGTCGTGGACTTCCCTGGGTCAAGTGTATGTGTCAATACTGGCACCAGTATTTGTGGTGGTTGCCGAAGATTTGTGGAGGACTTACAGGTGGATTCTTGCAGCTCTGGGCACTGCCTGTTGAAGGAGCGTGCTGCGGTGAAGGAGACAGAGTTCACTGTTCCTGGGGCCTTGAACACGGACCTGCAGTGACACACACAGATTCATTATGACTAACTGGCTTCTTTAGGTCAAAACAGCAGGGTTTGTTTTTCAGTGACTCTTTTTTTGCTTCAGTTTAACAATCCATTTTAGGGCTAGAGAAAGAGACCCAGTCTACAGCAGCATACCCAAACTGAGTCTCCTTCCCTCGGCGGTGAACCAGAACCGTGAACAGGAGCCCCACCATGGTTGCCACCAGCAACCCCAGCAGCAGCCCCACCCACATGTGCCCCCGCTGGGTCTGTGCCTGCACCGCTAGGAGAGGACAGCAGAGACACAGCATGCGTCACATCACTTGGAAATCGACTGGCGTGAAGTTAATTTTCAGCTCCCTGTAGGATTGCAGAGGGTCACCACACCCTTGTGTCAAAAGTTCAAAGCTGAACTAAGTGAAACAGGATCAACCTGAAGCTATCCTATATAATTTTCAATCTATGTCAATCTATGTATCAATCTATGTATTAATCTGTCTGACAGGTTGGCGTGGTTACCCGAGGCTGGCATGACGAGGACGGGTTGGCTCCAGGGACCGCAGCCGGCCACAGTGCAGGCTGACACCTGGAACGTGGCGTTGAAGAAACGCCCTCCACCAGACAAGTGGGCTACGTTCTCCTTGAACAGCAGCGCCTCCTGCATGAGATCATGCAGTTCAAGTTTCAGATTTCGCAACAGCAAACTCACATTATGACCAAATTTGAATACTTTAAAGGCTTTACCAAGAAAACACAAGAACTTTTTGTACTTTTGGTGGGAAGTGTCTGAACCACCTACTGTAGTTAGCTATGCTTGTTGAGGCCATAGTGCTATTGATACAGCAGCTGCTGATAAAAGTTCACCCTTCACATTTCCAGTTAATTGCCTGCTGTTTTTCTAAGAAGAGTGTCTGCATAAAAGTCTGTCTTCCTGCTGAAAATACATTCAGTTCAGAAGAGTAGAAGTATTCAATCTGACCAGCTGACAGGCTATAAGGGAGTGAGTCATACATGTCTTACAGCCTGCCCTGCCCCTTGCCTTCCACATGACTGTACACAAGTACTCTGGTATGACCAGTGGCCATACTTACGTCATAATCCATAAACTATTTCTTACATTCCATAAAACTAACAACAAAGGGCTTAATGTGGACTGGGTTCTATGGTCTGGTAGCTAAAAGTGGAGTCTTATGCCAGATGTGACAGTTGGCAACACCGTTGTTGATAGTTTGTTGGCTAAATTGCTTTATGACATTGCAGATTCACTACTGATTTCACTGTGTCTGATTGATTGGCTGATTGCTATGGTTACTGTGGCTGTGATAGGTGGTGGTGGTGGTACCTGGCCCTCCCCTCCAAGGTTCCACTGGACCTTATAGGCCAGAAGCTTCCCCTGTAACTCCTCCACATTCAGCTCCGCCCAGTTCAAGGACAGACGCTGCTCCGTCAGGTCAAAGGTCAGGTTCCTGGGGGCAAGCGAGGGAACTACAAAACAAACACCAAGACTTAGAAAATGGCATTATAAAAGTTTTGCAAGAAAACTTAAAAATGTAGATACTATTTACTGAACCTTTCTTGATTCTGAGTATTATGAACGCAGAGAGAGTTGTAAGAGAAATGTTTATGAAGCTCACACTGGCTATGCTAACCACTAGGAGGAGTCCCTCAGGCCAGGATGGGACTGCAGTAGCAATAGCCCATTGATATGGATTGAGGGCAGTAGCCACAATGGGCCATTGTACCATCAGAGCAGGAATCCACTGGCCAGCCTCCAGTGCTGCCAGTTTACAAACATACAAACAGGGTCATCCCCCCTAACCCTCCCCCCATGCACTGCACAGCGCAGTTCACATATGTGTTTGTTTGAGGAACTTAGGAAGTATCTGAAATTACATTCAGACCCCCCCCCCCCCCCCTTTCCCAAAGAAATTCAAACATTCTGCGTCTGACATGAGGGATTGCTGACTGTCTGTCTAGCGGCGAGCGGCGCACACACACTCTCATTCCTTTTGTCTTCGTCAATCCATTACTTTGTCCCCAAAGTGTTGCATGGATCAGAGAATGTGGCCCTTTAGATTTGCAGCTGCTGCTGACTAACGGCTCACAACAAAACAACCAGTTGAACAACAGTTGACACATACAGACCAGCATGTGGGTCGTCCTGTTTACATTTACATTTAGTCATTTAGCAGACGCTCTTATCCAGAGCGACTTACAGTGAGTACCGGGACATTCCCCCCGAGGCAAGTAGGGTGAAGTGCCTTGCCCAAGAACACAACGTCATTGGGCACAGCCGGGAATCTAACTGGCACCCTTATGATTACTGGCCCAATTCCCTCACCGCTCAGCCACCTGACTGTTTGCGGGCACCACTCGTTTTCTGGTCATCCTGACACAGTGTGTTTCTCCTCACCTGCCTCTGGCGTCTTGAAGTCCACCCAGGGGGAGAAGGGCGAGGTGCCCACCTCGTTGGAACAGCGGAGCCTGGCGCTGTAGTTGGCATGGCTGGTCAGCCCCTTGAGGGCCAACTGGTAGGGGGGCACTGCCACTATCTTATCAGGGAGATCTGCCCTCCGACCGGACCGCTTAGACATCTTGTAAAGGCATGGAGGACATACTAAAGTAGGTGTTCGATACTGACTGGAAAACAGATCTTGAATCAGGTATATGTTTCCTTGCAAATGTGTGTGTGTGTGTGGTGGAGGGGTATACCTGTATGGTGCAGGACACTAGGTCAGAGTGGCCGGTAAAGCCAGGTTTCCATAACAACGTGACATCCAGCACCTGGACCACCTGTACACCCACAGGGGCTGATGGCAGAACTGACACACAAACACACAGGTCAAAAACTGGTCTGTGAAGTCCACCTCCAGTAATCTTCAGTCTGTTGTTTTGATTTGGCAAGTCAAATTTCTGATAACAAACCGATACAGCATCACACTATCCAACCCTGTGTCACCAACGTAAGTGATGACAGTAATCTACATGGAAATGATAGCTCACCTTTTATGTGCACAGTGCCTGTACGCGACACAGAGATTCCTCTCGCATTCTTGGCTTCACAGTAGAACTTAATGCTGTTATTCACACCTAGGGAGATCCAGACACAGCTCAGACACACAGACAGTCAGGAGACATAGGCCAGGAGAGACAGACAAGCGTGCCTTTTAACAACATTCTAAGGCCCTTTCAAGGCTGAGGTGTCAGATGGTGAAAAGTGAGTGAGTTAGACCAGAACTGTATCCTGCCATTCAAGACCAACAGACCCAACAGGCTGGTAATACACATGTTACAACAGACATTAAGATAGCAGTCACATCAAGCAGGTTATTCTGGGAACAGCTGGTTTATCGGTTCTGTCTTGACACGCCATGAGAGAACAGTGACAGTGAGCAGCTATGGAAGGGTTGAAGGGGTTTGTAACTGACAACCTGAAACCAAGAAGCTGGTTTGAAGGCAACATAACAAATGTTTCATTATCTAGATGTTGTTTTACTGAATTTTCATTTCCTTTAAGCTAATCCTATTTGACCCATTCCCCGGTTTACAAGAATGTGTGTGTGTGTGTGTCACAGCCTGGTTAGTCACTACTTTAAAAACACAATGACACAATATATACCAGATGCAAGAATGACAGTTACATATGGAAGGCAGACAGAGCTGCACTTTACTGTAATCACATAGTAATATACAGCCCAGGGTCTCACAAGACTGGACTGCAAAACCAAACACAACCCCAATGACCCTTTAGCTAGGACACAGCTGTTTAGGTCCACTTACGCATTCATGTTCACATATGCAGGTACATTTTTCCCAACAGAAGATCCAGACTTTTATAGCTACTTGGAAATGTTCCCTACATCCTCCAACCCTATGACACCCCGTCTGTTTACTGGTTAGCAGCAGTAAAGAACATGTGCAGCATGAACACACCATCCAGCAAACCAGTCTGTCAAATAATCAGTTGGCAAGTTGACAAGTCAACCAGTAAGCAGGTGAGCCTGGGTAGCCTGTCCTGCAGCAAGTGTTCCTCCCATAAAGAGGGACCTTTCTTTTACTTCTTCCTCAAAGTTTATCTCCAGGCTGTGAGGTAGCTCGGTCTCCTAGTGAGGAAGCTGTAATCCCTTCCAAGGACACCCTGACTAATGGTAGTGATGAGATGGCCTTTGCTACGTCACACATTCCTGGAACTACAAATAAACTGATGGCAGGACGAAACCTTTTCCTGGATGAGTCATATGATTCATCCTGTTATTGATTAAACAGGTCAGTGAAGGAGAGGGAGGGGCAGTGCAAGAAGGCACACTCAATTTGACACAAATATTGCAGCTCTAGGGGACTATATAAAGCATTGTTATTTTAACCCTCTAATCTCATTTTGTGAAGAAAAAATATATAACAGGAAGGCAGAGATGGGAAGTAATGAAGTATAAATACTTTGTTACTGTACTTAAGTCTATTTTTCTAGTATCAGTACTTTACTTCACTGTTTATTTTCTGAAAACTTTCAACTTTCACTCCAAGATACTTAAGCCAGGCTTGTTACTTTAGTTTGAATCTGTATTTGGTGGCATGATCAATATTATTTCTTGTCATTGCTTTTTTCATTTCCTGGCTATCACGCACAACAAACGTAAGATAGCTAGTCTACAAGCTAGTCTCCCATCTCATTCTCTCTCCTTTCCTCTCCTTTAATTGTGTGTGGGAAAAAGGATTCCCCCAAAAAACGTAAAAAGTTTTTGTGTCGTGTTGTGTGTGAAAAAAAATAAAACATGTTTCTAAAGGTTTAAAAAATATTTTTGAAAAAAAGTACGTTATGGATGACACAGAGGGAGTTAGTGATGTCGACATGACTGAGAATAGAGACATTCCTGATCACCCATGGCCATATATGAGGGAGATGTTTGAAATTGTCAGGGTCAAAAAGGATTCCTGGCAAATGCGCTGCGTGTCTATTGTGTCTTTTTGTATTCATGTATTAATATGATGTGAGGTCCAGTAACCAGCGTGACACTAAAACAGGTAGTAGTAATGGCTACTTTTTATTTAAGTATATGTCAGAGCCCACACTTCTTTACTTCAATTAGAGTGAAAAAGTGTAGTCAGAACTTCAACTTTTACCAGTCTTTTTAAACATGAGTATCTGTACTTCTACTAGAGTGAAGGATGTGTGTACTTTTGCCATCTCTGCAGGGATGTTCGATGTTGTATTACATGGAGACCTACCGTTGACATGGAACACAGAGGGGGAGGGGCCGACGTCTCCCTGCTGGACCCCCCCAAGCCGCCAAAGAACATCAACCGGGTCAGGGGGCCCCACAGCAGCACAGGTCAGGTTAAAGGGCACCCCAGGGAAGGTAGCCACGTCCTGGGGCTCCAATGTGAAATGGGGGACACCTGGAGAAAGGTAGTATGGAAGAGACAGATTTGAGTGAGAGAGGGGGATTCTGGCTATTGGCAAAATAAAGATAAATGGACAGAGGTGTGCATTTACCTTCTACAGTGATCCAGGCTGGTTCGGAGGAGATGGTGAGGCTGTGGAACTCTACCTCACACCAGTACTTCCCTGCATCCTGCTGCTGCACTGACTTAACACTTAAAACAAACACAACCTTCCCTCAGATCATTCCGCGTATTCATGAAATGATCATGTTAATTGCTATCACTGGAAAGAGCATGTAACTTGGCTAAATGCGGAAATTAACTAAATCAAATCTGTCTCTGAGGCATGGCCTCCATAGATGGACTGGCATGTAGCAATGAGAACCATTAGGAGACAATACAGTGGACAACAAGCAGCATGATCAATCAGGAGGCCCAAGTAACTGAGTTTATGAACATGATGCACCTCATACCCATAGACATACAGCCTAGATACAAAACAGTACATTCACACCAACAAGAAACTCCAGTTTCCAACCAACACTCCACATCTCTGCTATCTGGGTGAGGTTCAGTTCTGATTATCAAGCAGCTTTTGAAAAAGGAGGGAAAGAGAGAAGGAGGGAAGGAGAATGTAAACTTTAGACTTTGACAACATCAGACGCAGCGCCAGCCTGCACGTGCAGGAGATTAGAGCGGGTGGTCTGAGAGCGGAGACGCGGGATCACCCTCCCTCTCGTCAGCCGCAGCTCCGGTCTGAAGGGTTACGTTACTCACAGGCAGCTGACTGCCTCCAAGTCTGTAGCCGGTCTCTATTATACCTTAGCTCCTACTGAGGTGAACCCCTAAAGATTGCATGTGATAGAGCTGTTGTGACAAATGTAAAACAACTTTGGACCTTTGGTTAAAAAATAATAATAATAAAATAAATAAAAAATGTTTCAAAAGTAGAGCTCTGAAACCATGGAACTTTCCGATACTTGAGGTGTGCGGTTGATGTGTAGGATACCGGTATGTACATTGGGACGGTAACAAATTCTAACGTGATGCATGGGTTTCTGTCTCCTTTACAGCAAACATGTATTTCAGCTCTCCCTGGGTCTCTCGTGGTCCCCCATCTCTAGCCATGTTGACTGGCCCTGCCAGGAACTAAGTGCCAAAGCTGATTACCAGACTCCCATCCTCCTCTACACTGATCAAGGGACATCTGAACATGGGTCAGTTTTCCATTTCTGCCACTAGAGGATAAGCCTACAAGGTGAGTAGTCAGCAGATTTGAGATCTGTCGGTATGGGTGACTGTTCACCAGCCCAACAAAATTCCTGTGAGCGATGTTGAAAAGAGGGGAAAGTCTTTAAAAACAGGATCAACATCCGCAGCAACAGCAGCCTGTATTTACCGTGCCCCAGCGTGTTTGACCATAACAAACGGGGGGCCTCATACCACATAACACACCAACATACAGCAGTGTCACCTCTAAACATGAACACAGACAGGCTCAGACCAGACTTGATGTAATGCAAGGTTGAAGGGTCAGTTTGAAGGGTAGATAGCTGGGCACATTGTTGACTATCCAGCTTTCTAAAAGAGAAGGCCGTTGTTTGAACATCCTTCAACTACCAGGACAACTACTGTACATATTAACGAGGAAATTAATGACATACTAGCGTTAAGTGACCGTGCACCTATGTGCCATGAGTCAGACCATAGTGGCTCTTCAGTACAAACCTAGATACAGTCGCTTACCTGTTTAAGTTAACTAGACAACTGGATGTTACAATAACCCATGCACCAGCAGTGACAGACCAGCTTTGTAGCATACTCCTGCTTCATAGCAGTAGCTTATCAGTGGATAGTGCAGGTGTAGCAGTAACCAACCAGTAAAAGGTCCAGTGGACCTCCAGAGTTATTTATGTGCATCTGTTCCGTGGACTAGTGCTACTCTCCTATTAGTGTGTCTGTACAGTTCAGCCAGGTATAACGGGGCTAGGTCTACTCAGGACAGCGTAACAGACTACCTGTGGAAGGTCTCCCAGTGATGAGCCTCCAGAGTTATGTACATCTGGTCGGTGGAGTACAGCTTCTCTCCATCCTTCATCCACACGATCTCCGGCTCGCTAATGCCCTCGATTGCACAGCCCAGCCGCACCATGTTGCCCTGGGTTACCGTCAGGTTGGTAGGGTTCTTTGTAAAACGTATTCCTAGAGGTAGAAAACACACACAACCCAACCGAGGCCAGAGAGGTGAATAACTTTCAAAAGAAGAGGAGTGCACATGCCACTGGACAGAAATGAAGGGATGAAGTCAACTGTTGTTTTGTTTCTGATGTATTACTACCAATGACTGGCTTCAAGACAGTGCATTGAGTCAAAGAAAGTGGAAGTTGAGGAATACAGTTGCCTGAAGTCTGACACACAAAAGACAAAAAGAAATACTTCATACTTTAGATATCTTGTTTTTTCTTAAGACTTGGGCATATGTGGCTGGCTTCTGCCAACACCTATGATGATTTGAGGGAGCGGTTAAGAAATCGGGCTAGTAATCAGAAGGTTGCCAGTTCGATTCGATTCGAACCATTCGATTATGGTTGGCAGCGCAAAATGTTCCAATATTTTTGGAAGCAAAATATGATTAAAAGTCAGCTTGCATCATTTTTCAAGAAGCTTTTGTATGGCTCTGTTTGTGTCTATTGTGCTGTGGCTGTTGCATATATCTTGGCTGGGTGTGTTGTGACTCGGGTGTAGAGACGTCATAGGGTTCTGTAAACGAGTGAAAGCTCTCCACTGTGACAGCTCACTACAGCTGTGTCCTCCAGCTAGGGCCCACCAAACGACACTCAGCCTGTAGAACACAACTATCAATGACCATATTCTTCTACAGAACTCAGTCAGGGCAGAAGGCAGAGGCCGTTTAATGTATTTATACCTTTCTGTCGACAGAGCTCAATGGTTCTCCATTTCACATGAAATGAATGCTCTAATACCATAAATGTAGTTCCCTCCAAGGATACAGATAAAAAAACAAAGTCAAAGTCAGTGTATTGTAGGAGATTTTGCAAGTGGATGGCTCAATAAATATATTTCAATTGGTGTTTACACATGGAAATACCAGAAAATTGGGTGAAATGCTCTATGTAAACAAGCCTGGACAGAGTCAACAATGTCCTTTACTCTGCATATTTATCTTGTAAATCTGAACAGCGCTACACTGCGTTGCTTGGCTGTAATGGAATAGACGGGTATGGATATTTTCCCCTCCGAGGTCATGCCTGGCAGTTCTGGAGTTCCATCTGATGATATTTCCCTCTTTAATAATTCATAATGAAACACAACTGGAGGCAGGACAACAATGAATAGCCTTTCGCACCCACATTTAGTTGAGCTTATGCGGGGTTAAAGTTTAAATGAAACCATTTCATCTTTTTAATCTAATACAAACGTGAAGTGCTGGGCCACTTTGATAAAATAAATATGAATGTTTTCAAAATACGATAGTGTTGACCATCGTATTCTCGTATGCACTTCAGAGCACTTGATAAATGCATGTGATCAAGTTGCAAAATCTTAAGTGGTACTTACCATGGCTTTCTTGATTACTTTGTACCAAAAACAATATAATCAAATTAGCAATTTTCATTTTTTCATCATGTGTTTCACAAGTTTTGAAGCTCTTCTGGCTCAGTAAAATATTTCCAAGTGTCCGCAAAGTTTGGTCCTGGAGACGGTCAACAGGCTAAATGTCCCATCTATGAAGGAGCTCCGCTGTAGAAAGTGAATTCTCGACTAACGAGTCGGCTGAAATTCATCCACTTGATGCAGTAACGTAGAGTACCTTGTCCTATGTGGTTGACGCTTTCTCCGTTCATCAAAAAGTTTCTTTACTTGTTTCAAACATGTAGGCAATTCCTCGATTTGTTATTCTTTCCTCCGCGGCAGGATGTGTAGGGTTGAAGCGCTTGCTCTGCTCCTATGGAATGCCCGTGCGCATTATCGCCGCCTAGTGTATGCTTGACGTGACACAGTCACAGAGAATCAACGTTAGATTATGGAATCTTGATTCTCATTCCTGTAGAACAAAATAAATAAATAATCGTACTCAAAGTGTCGTAGATATAGCCTATTTAATACGAGAATGTAATGAGATAAAACGAGGTCACGTGGTGATTATACAAGTTCAACAGTCCAGTTGAATAAACTAATCAGCGAATGCGATGTAAAATGTTCACCAAAGCTACAAAGCAAGACTCCATTGTACAGAAACACGTATGGGACAACTTAAACATTCTAAACGCGTTCAAGGGTTGTTATGAAGTACAGGGCTATATAGGCTAATGAGTCTTCGAGAGAAACTAAACTGTTAAAGTAACACATTTAATGACAACAATGTCGAGTTCGCTTTCTAGATAGGCATTCTATGCTACATTAATTATCTAAAAAGTTTGTTCTTCTAAATGATTCCCTTAGACTTTAAGTTGTGGAGTAACCGTGGTAGGATAATCTTGATGAATAGTATTCTCACTGACCGTAAACGATGGAACGGTTTCAGTGTGAAGCTGTACCCAGCACATAAGGCTAGCAGCTTGCCACACTAGCAATTTAAAGAAAGACAACTGTAGTAACCTACATCCATACAATACCTGTATTAGTTATAGACGGCTGACTACTCCTCCTTTCACAGAAACAACACAACTGATCAGCAAATATGATTTAAAAACAATAACAATCCATTTAAGAGGTTGTGGGCGAAAATAAATATTTAGTACAAGATTCAGCACAAGAAAAGGCGCGTTCATATTGGGAAAGGAGCAGGTGGAAACATGTACCACTCCTTAAAACAACTGAATAGAAATATGCTAAAATATTCATAGATTAAAATAGAAACTATATGTAGTGAGAAGGTGGGCGTGCAAAACAGACTGAAGGCCTGAGTCCAAAGTGTTTCAAAGGTTCAAAAAAAGATTGATAGCACAAAGACGGATCTTTATCTGGTGATGATCTTTGTGCTATGAACCTTTTTGTGGGAAGTCATTTCCTTCATTTCAAGCCAAGCCTCTCACAAACAGTGTCATCTATACTTTCATCCACTACATGTTGATCAGAAAACGATTACCAGTTACCTATAGTACTACAGCTCTCCTGTGTTTTTACTTATTTCAGTAGGGTAACGGATAATAAACAACATTACTGGCCAAGTGGAGACAGTCCTCGTCTGTACAAAAACTTCAATTATATATTGTCTCTCACATCAACTCATCCTGGTCATGTACACGCTTCTTAGTCTTCACATAACTTGCTTAATTCTGGGCAACTGCATAGGTTTAGTGTCACTGACAAGCAAAACACATCCATTATAATCTCCTCAATATAATACTGAACAATAGGGACTTTCCTTCTACAGTCATGGTGCTTGTTAGATAGATTAGAAACCATAATATACCAGTGTTTTGACAATGACATGCCACTTTAAATGGAACATCACTACCCACTGTCATGCTTCAAAGTACAATGTGCATTTTGTTCATAAACAGACAAACATTTATTTGAAGATAATTTAGTATGATTAAATGTAGTATCTGTGGGCATCCTAAATCAGTGTGCTGTCCCTGGGATGTGTTGTTGACATACTGGTAACCTCCATTACTGATCTGATGCCGGTGTTTATATCCAACCAGACATAGACCAGTAACCTGCTGTCCGCATGTTCGTCCGTCTATCCATCTGTTAGTCTGTCCCTCCATCGCCATCCTCCTTCACTGTGCTCTGATGCTGCAGAAGCTGCTGTTGTCGTAAAGCCACACCCACCCACTTCGAGAGTGGGTGGTTGAGAGCTAGTAGCTAGTAGTTTTAAAGATTGACTTCAGGGAGTGCTCTAGTCTACGAATCTTCTTCAGGCAAACTTCTTCTTGGTGGCGGTGAAACGCTCCATATACTGTTGAGTAAGTAGCAGTGAAACACATCAAAGGCTGGAGCAATAAAATGTGATAATCAGCAGTGAGTTGAGAAGTTGAACGCATGAATTGCATGTTGTGGAGGTATAAAGCCACCTGAGGTACAGCCAAGACAAAGAGATAAGCTCCTTGAGTGAATTATGAGTTGTTATATTTCTTTGGCTATTCTGAGAGTTTACTGGCTAAATTTAACTAATGATTAGATTAGGATTATGACTGGTAAGGAATATAGGAACTGTTTAAGCCTGTACTTTCACAGTTGATCCTCCTAGCAAGAGTTGAAATCCCATTATTGTCTAGCCCCCCTCTCTGGTGAAACTGTATTTATTCAAAGACGGTTGACAAATTTCACCCAGGAAAAAAAAGAACAAATTATTATGGTGAAAGGTTAAAAAGTATGACATAATGCCCGTTTTATAAGCAGTGGATAATCTTTGCTTCCAAACAAAGCGATAAAGGCAGAAATTCCCTCAGTGTCACTTGCTTCTCCCTCTGTTCCTTCCTCTCACCTTGAACAGGTAATTTGGCGACACATCCCTCACATGCACAGAACCTACGTCTTCCTTACCTTCTCGTAACCCTCCAAGTCCCTCATATCCTTCACCTCAAACAGGTTGCCCTCCACAGACAGTAGGGAGACCTGAGAGTCCGTCAAGATGGAGGTAGGAATGGAGCAAAGTTCCAGGCAGTTCTCCTCGAGGCGCAGCACCTTTAGTCTGGGACACCTGGATACCTCCCCAGACAACAACGAGATCTGGGGGATAAAACCAAGGATTTGGCTTTTACTGTGTGAGTGCTAGCTTTACGGTAAATCTATTTCATTAAGATGCCTTGTGTTTGATACCATGGCAGTTTCTTAGTATTTTGGGTTACAACTACAGAAGAGTTGTCTTGAGGAGTTGCCTTGGCTATAATAGCCTACATGCCACTTCACCAAACTGGAAATGATACCTGGTTCTGGTTCAAGTTGATCTCTATTGTCTGCAGAGCAGAGACCTCGGGGGGCACGGCCTGGATGTGGTTCTTGGACAGGTCCAGCAGGTCCAGGTGTCGGAGGGTGCCCAGGCCAGGGGGGAACTCCCTGAACTTGTTCCCTGCCAGGCTAAGGGTCCGTAGGGCCTTGAGCTGTCCCATGGTGGCTGGCAGTTGCTGGAGTTGGTTACCATTCAACAGCAGTGTCTCCAACTTTTTCAGCTTGCTTATCTCACAGGGGAGACTCGCTTAAACACACAAGTACAAATGTGAAAGTGATGTAGTACGCATGTAAACATGTTAAGAGAGGGATGTACATCAATAATGCAGGAAATGGACATAATCTATTCAATGAAGCTCTAACACTAATAATACATTGTCCATTATGAACCATTTCCCATACATCTGACTGAGGCTGACGTTGTAAAGTGATATATTAGACAGAGAAGATCCGGAACAACCACTTACTGAGTTTGTTACAGTTAAGAGTCAAACTCTTCATATGTAGAAAGTTCCCTATGGAAGCCGGAAGCACCTCTATCTTGTTGTTGGACAAATCCACAGTCCGCAGGTTACCAGTCAGTCTTTGGAGCTCCTCAGGGAACTGAAACACAAAGCTGAAAGGTTGAAAACATCGACAAGACTTTAACAGAAGCAGTGTATTTTATCATTAGTGTTACGCAGAGTCTATCAACATCTGTCAGCTTAGTTTAAGCTTGGTCACATTGACACGCCCATTGACGTGTCAATGTGACACGATTTACCTCAGGGAGACCCTTTCCAGTCAGCTGAAAGACCCCCGTCTTCTGTGAGGTCTCCAGGTGAGACTTAAGAGCACTGTTCCCCATTTATAACACAGCTGCTGACAGGAGCCAAGTAAGATGCAACTGTAACCTGCCAGCCACACACAGCTAGCGACCAAGACCTGGAAGTCTAGCTAGTGGATGTAGCTTCTCGTGCTGCTGTATTGTCGTGACTAGTTTCTTCTGTTACTAAATGATGCAGATGTTTAGTCACCCTGCAAGAATGGAGTGCATAGATATATTATTGTAGCGGTGGGCGTTGTCATCAAAAACAAGCAATAACTCAGCATAACTTAGCAACAGTACACGTAACTAACTCCTTTTTACAGAGTAACATTAATCTAGTTCTACACTAGAGAGATTAAACAACCAACAGTTACTTGCGACTTAATGCATTATATGAAATCTTAGACGATAGTTTAGATAACGTTAGATGTAACGTTAGCTAGTGTGCTAACTAGCCCAGTATTGTAGCAGTGTTCAGTTGTGGCACAAACTAACAAGTAGCTACCTATAGGTTAGCTAGCCAGTCCATTTGAAATGTGTTTGTTTACTTACGTCACAGTTTGACACGCGGTTGTTTTTTCCGTCCAACACTTCCAAATGGTTTCCCGATTAAACTCCTATCCGGTTACCACACCTACTAGTTTTCACTTAATCCTGTTTAGACCGAGACTTGCTTGCTATCTAGCTTGCGACCCCAATGCGCATGCCACAGACTGGCGGTTTCTTCTCGATCAAAATCAGGTTTGTCGATAAGTAGGTTTAGCTCTACACATACAGTACGAGGAATTTGCTATTTAGTTCTACGTAGCAGCCCGGCGGTTTACCAATTCTACTTTAATCTGTGCAACGTGATGGCTCTGGGTTGACCAAAAACGATGAATCTTCAAGTTAAAAAATGTTTTACCACTAGATGGGGGTAATCAAACATCGTGACTAAAAAACCCGGAAGCAAAATAACACTTTCCAACGAAGAACATATTTTCTTTGAGGCGGGGTACATTTGAACAACAAAGTAATTAATTTACAGGTAAGATTTATGAAACGATTTCACCAACTTTGTGTGATTTTTTGTATTTTTTTATAGCTACACCTATTTATTAAGATGTATTTCTCATGATGTGCCCCCTCTTATACTGCATTTTTTTCAATCAAGTCTGAAGCAGACATTGTTCCAACAACAACAACTGTAAAAGTTGCTATCGAATGAATCCGGCGTGGGAGCTAACCCCGTACTGGGTGACACCTGTTGCAAGTGTGTTGTCCAGATGTGTCGCCACAGGCGTCCTGTCCCAGGTAAGCCTGACGTGTGATCGCTTCCTATTGTTCCTATTGTTGTTCCGAATGTTGCCTTTATCAAGAACGAACTGAACTATGTCATGTCTTACCGAAACAAATACTTCACAGTCACATGCAAAAGTAGGGGTTCTGCGGTGACTTACAACTGAGAACAATCCCCATCCTCTTAGGCTGACCTGGACACTGTCCCCAAGGAACCCCATGTATTCTCCACACATCTCCAAGAGGCTGAACAGCTCATCTCAATGGAACGAGAGCTTGACAAAGTAAACTCATCAGTATGCATAGTCTGTGGCCTTGTCAGGTGCAGTGGAAATAGCCCCCTGTCTTCGTAGTTGTTGTATGAAGCCCAAACCTTATGTATGTTGATATCTGTTTGGTTCAGGTGAATCTAGAGACAGAGTTATTGAAGTTGGAGAAGGAAAGTGCAGATGTCACTCACAAATTTTACCTGAGTAAGTTCACTAGAAGAAGCCCTGTTGCATATTGCTATGAGTTTGTGAGTGTGTGGGGTGCAGTCCTTGTTATCCTACTAGAATGCCTCTAATGACTTGGTGTGTATTGTCCAGGCCAGAGGTTCTCTGCCCTGCAGGAGTTCACCAGCCACCTGCAGGATGTGCTGAGGGAGCAGGCCAGTCTGCGGCAGAGACTGATGAAGCCACTCTGTCAAACCAACCTACCTGTAGAGGCTGACCTCCACAGGTTCTATAGATTATTCACACTCCTTTCTGTCTCCCTCCTTAATGCCCCTCTCCTCTGCCACGCACTTACAGACAGATAGTTCTCCTTCCTGCCCTCAACTGTTTATTGGTTTACAATTGGTAAATTGTTATCAACAGTGACAAAACAATTTCATATGAAGTATAGTAGGTTTATATTTTCATATCCCTTATCCTTGACTGTGCTAAACTTTCTTCATAGGTACGTTGTGGAAGTCATCAAGATGGTGGTGGACTTCATTGGGAATCTTGAGACGAGCATGAACATTGTGCGGACCATTCCCACTGTCGATGACTCCATGAACAAACTGGTGAGTATTTGCAAAGCCCTTCAGTTGAGACCCCTAAATTCTGTTATTATCGATTTGCAAAAATGTTACTTATTGTTTACTTTTTCAAACCTTTTACACACTTCTCCTCTTTACTTTCATCTCTCCTGCCTTACCATTTCTCCCCCCCCCCCCTTCCCTCTATAGAACAATGGTTTAGCCCAACTCTTGGCCCAGGTAGCGGAGGTAGAGAAGCTTTCAAAACAGATCCTCCAATGGAGGACCCACCACAGCAGCTTCATCAGTGACAACAGCGCCACCTGACCACACAGCCACGCACACAGCCTGCTGTAAGGCTCCAGTCAAACCTCTTCACTCCCTCATAATGGGTGTGTTTGCATGAGAAAGTATTATGTGCCTGATGGTCATTCGTTGTCAACGTGTTTCCAAAATATGTAATGGGGTCATGTTTGCCTTGAAAACAATGTTCTAATCAGTTTATACCTAGAAGTTCTAGAACTCAATTATATTGCACATTATTTTATGTAAGAAATTGACAGTTCTTATATTATTTACAAATACAATAACAAAGTACATATACTTCATGAGTTATATTGGATGTTATCTCCTCCTTTCTCTTGTGGTGACATGTCACATGATGTAGCAAGATTTTGTTGATTGACAGGTAAGGAGGATTCTGGGACAGGGCTGCACTCAAGAGAACCCTGTCAGGATTAAGACGTGTGTTATGTTTCCTGTAACTGAAATATTTGTAAATATATTTGGTACAATGCATTGCCTGTCAATAAGTGCCATTGCTTTTCTATAACTGTTGATTGCCATGTTCTCTTTGACAAATATGAGTTAATAAATGGATAATACATATAGATGTACTGAATGTGCTTTATCAGTATCATTGTTTAGCATGGGCAGAGATTAGAGTACCTGAGAGTTTGAGGTGTTGGAGGAGTAATTCCCACCTGGAGTTATAAGAGACAGATTTTCTTAGTCCTTTCAAATGCTGAGATGTTCAGACAGTCTGAGGGCAGATAGTTGTTATTGTTTGTGTGGTAAAGAGACTGACCCCTGTAGTGCTCCTGCAGCAGCTGGGACATCAGGCGTGCGTCTGGCTGGCTGTGGTTACCCACAAGCCCTCTGTGCTGCTGGTGCATGTTCTCTAGTTCCTCCATCAGCAGCAACTTGTCGATGATTATGCTTTTGCTGGACAGCTTGTTGACCTGAAGAACCATTTAACAAATCTTTATTTATACCCTTGTACCCCACAGAGTCAGAGATGCAGTGGGCTGAGTTGTATGTAGGCACTCTGTAAGGAACACAAGCTGAGGTTATAAGGACTGATGTAAAAATGTACCTGGTTTTTGATCTTGTGGAACATGCCTTTGTCTCCCTCCAGGCTGTAGCCATTTTGTTTTAGAAGTCCCTCAATATGCCTTTGAGTAAAGGAAGGTGCCGAAAAACATTCTCCATTGTTAAAGTTCTAAACATGGCAGACATTTTCTACATCTTCCACCCATTTAGTCTGCTAATATCTACGCAGAAACCAAGTTTCAGTGTGAGACAGGGACCTTTGTACAATAATAAATAATGTATTCATTTATAGCAGAGAGTTTCATCCAAAGCGACGTGAAGAGGGAACTTTGAACCTGCAACCCACTTGATTTGCAGTAAAAAAATAAAAAAATAATGCTCTAACCGCTGAACTGAACCTACCCTTTGAGAGAAACAGTCTCACCTATGGACCTTTGGATGAGGCTCTAGAACGAAACGTTCCTGGAGGAGGTGCTGCAGCTCAGGGCTCTTCACCTTCAAGACCTTCAGGACCTCACATGCAGCAATGCGTACTCTGGGCTCCTCTTCGTAGTGTAGGGCCCACAGCAGCAGTTTATTCAGTGCTGGGGTAAGGCAGCCGATCATCCCTAGAGCTAGCACACACACTCAAATAGGGCCAGGTGTACCAAAGGAAGGTGGCAGAATAGCTTGTTTGTAGTGGCCAAGGACACCTAATATTGACAGTGCTTACCTTTAATGGCAACCACTTTGACCTCCCATGCTGGGTCGTTCTCCATCATTTGAATCAACTGATTAAAAACCTGTGACGCAAAAGTAAAGACCCTTTAAAAACGTCCTTGTGTTTCTCTTCAACCGTGACTTCACAGTTCACAGTTACCATCTCATCCTTCATCATTAAGGCAGCTGCGGTCAGACAGGCCTGTTTGCGCACAACTACAAAGTCGTCTTGGAGGCAGCAGAGGAAGATTGGAAGCAGCTTGACCGTCATGATCTGCAGTGTGCCAACCAGGACCAGGGCCTCCACCTTCCAAGAGGCCGGACCGTCCTCCAGCTTCACTCTGGGACAAGACAGGCCAGGAGACAGCAAGGGGCTGACTAATAGAAACACAAGTACATTATCACAGGACCAACTAACCAATGTGAGAAAATAGGACAGGATGAAATGACTTATATATTACTTATAGGAGCAATACAAACAGGAATTCAGAGTCGGAGAAGGGTTATATTATTCCATGATAGTACCGTAGCTAGGTACCTGAGCTCATTGTGAACCTCTCGTCCCATGCCAAGCTTCCCCAGAGCATGGGCAGCAGTCTGGCGAACTTTACCATTCCAATCATTCCACATCAGGTAGATCAACTTGTTAGTCAGATCCTACAAAAGGAACATCACATGAGTTAACACAGATATACAGTATTTATGTTGTATTTGTGACATCTGAAATGAAGCACAGAACCAAATATAAATGTTTCATTATAATAATAACTTAATTGGGTGTCATTATCGATTACCTTATTGATTGGGCCTTTTAGCTTGGATATGGTGGTGCAGGCCAGGAACCTGGTTTTCCAGTTGGCACAGTTCAACTCCTCAGCCAGAAGGGAGCGCACCAGAGTCTAGATGGATGGATGACATGACGCCAACACAAGCTTTCTAGAGTAAACTTTCAAAGCAGCTCTGAGAAGATTAAACACGTTGCACTTTTGATGAAATACAACTGGAGGGTGTCAGTTTCACTGTATGATGGAAAGCTGTGTACTCACAGTCTTGCTGCTGATGGAGGCCAACAGGGAGGCAGCCTGCTCCTTGTTAGAGTGGGACTCTCTCTGGAAGAGCTGAGACAGGAGTCTCTGGATGACAGGCCTACTGTGTTCTCGATCCATAGCCAGACACTGGGCCGCTACCCAGCTGTCCGCTCCCATCCCTGTAGAGTCTGCACACACCAACACCACACAGTTCACAGGGATGCCAAAGATAGTCTCAACTTCCCCTACGCAAAACTTGAAGTGAGGTCCAGCGGGTGTACCTTGATGGATAGTGTTGCGGAGGATCTCCTGAGCATGGGAATTGGCATTGCCCAGGGCGTACTGGCACACAGCGGCCGCAAGCTGAACTCTCCTGTCCGGGTCATCTAGCGCCTGGAGTAGCAGAGGCTGGAGACTCTGGGGAATGGGCTGGATGTCCTGTAAGCGGCCATACAGGCCTAGATACACGCACACACATTCATAAACAAACATCTTCATCATCAAGTCTTTCACATGCTCTGTGCTCCCTGATGTAGGCTGCAGGTGGGCCAACCCACAGTCAGTGTTGGGAGTGTCAGCTGACCTGCATCTATGGGCGTCGGCTCCACCCTGGGCCTGTTGACAGCTCCAGAGGCACAAGAGACGATGGCTGCCAGCCTGATGTTGCAGTGCAGGTCTGTCAGCGCCCGTTCCAGACCCTCAATGGTCACACTCTGCCATGGGGTCTCTGGAATAAACCCATAGCTCCTGTAAATGTGACAATTCATTTCCTGAAAGTTTACTACTGTCCTTGAACATATGAATGATGAATGAGAAATAAAAGTTTGATGGTGACTCCTGAGCTCAACATAATACCGTCCTTAATCTACAGATAAAAACACTGCTAGCCCAGACCTTTTAAAAGCCTGATATGAAGGTCATTTGATGGAGCAAAGTGCTTCCACTTCGGTTGAGAATTCCACTTAAGCAGAGGCCTCTTTTTACAGGACTTAATAGGTAGCCTTATCATCTAGCAACTAAGCAGAAAAAGGCCCACTGATTTTCCAGGCACTCTTCCACTCCTCCACAGCATAGCGCAGGGAAGAGAGCTCTGGCATGGGTTGGTAGATTGGCCGCTCTCTTGACTCCTCTGTGTACTGCCCGCTGTAGTCTGGAGGCTGAAGGCCCATCTCTGCAGTGTAGTCAGCTGATGTAGGAAGGCCCACCCAGCGTCGCATGCCCTTCTCCACCATATACATCACTGTTGGGAGATATCTGAATGTGTAAAAAACTAGGAAAATTAAACCGTTCTGGGTTTCACCTTTCAAAACTGTTCTACACAGTTTGCTGGTTCATGCTAACCTGTGGTTCATGGTATTCACTGGTATTGACTGTTGACCACAGTACCTGCATAATCTCCCCATGGGAATCAAATAAGTACCTAACACTACGACTACTACTATTAGATCTTCTTGTATACACAGCAGGAAATACAGCTGTTTAGGACCGCCCCTTGACTACACCTTGTTTTTTATCCTGGCTTTTCTAGCCTCCTTACCTTTCGAATCAGTTTGTGTGTCTGCTGAGGGCTTGGTCCATTTTTCAGGAGTGCAGGGGAACAGCTCCTGTAGATTCTTCTGGTACTCCGAGTTATTGTCCATGATAATGCGGTCATGGTTTCGTGGATCACGCTGATGGACTTGCTTAGCTATACCTGAAACCATGTAAGGTGTATACAAGATGATGAGGAAAATCGATGCAGAGATTAAGGTGTCACTATGAACAGTAGACAAGACTCATGGGTACGTTATCTACCAGAGAAGAGTTCCAGCTCAAAGTTGTTCTCTGTGTGTAGCACATGGCTTCCAGCACGGGGGTTAAGGCTGTCTTGCAGACGGGGGGGCAAGGGGGTCTCAATGTGTTTGACCGCCACTGTAGTGGCAGTCTGGTTCAGACTACCAGGCTCATTGGCATAGGCTGGGGACACAGAGTAGCCCTGGACCCTGGAGGAGTAAGTGACGCTATATTATAATATGTAGAATCAGGATAATGCACCTAATATACTCAAAATAATTATTTAGTATCAGTTATTTATTTGCTTATTTGTATGTTGTCATAATCATAAGAGACTCAGTAGTACAGAGTCTATGAGAGTCTATCCTGCTTGCCTGTAGTAGACTGGTAAAGGGATCTCTGCGCGGCTGATTGGCAGAAACTGCTGCCTCTCAGCCTGTGTACTGTGCTCCTGGTACCTGCAGACCAAGATCACACTATTGGACTTCCTGCATCTTGATGTTACAGTGCAAATGTGTCATCGCTGGACGAGTGTCTTTCTCAAGGGAATACCTTTCTAAGGTTATTGTAAATGGCCATACACCAAGAATTGTTCCAGATGCTGGTGTAGTTGGCCATTTTTTGAGGGACCTGGAGGATTCTTACCCGCTGAAGTCTTTCTCACTCATGGGGTCATCTTTGACAAGATCAGTGGCACTGGCCGATCCGTACTGGGTCCTCAGCAGGCTCTGCAGTTTAGTCTTGTTCTGACATTGGTTGGGAATCTGCTGACAAACAATCCACTGGGCTGTGGTCTTGGTCAGTTTCTTCAGAACAAACTCGTCCCAGTGGCAGCTCTTGGATCTGTGTGAATTTTTACCTTTGTTTAGAAGTGGCTGCAAATTAAAAACAGTGATACTATATGAGGGCTATGTGAAAACCTTGCCATGAACCTAAATGAAAAGAATACCAGACCTGTCCTCATTGCCTCCTGTAGATGCCTCCTTAAGACAGTTGTAGACATTGGAGATTCCTCGCAACCCTGTCCTCTTAAAGGAGTCCAACATCCCTCCCTGCTGATGGGTAGGCAGAGTAAAGGACACCTTGGCTGTGAGTGGAGTGGTCTGGGACATTGGTATGAGTGGGAGTGGAGAGCGAGGACCAGGGACAGCCTTTTCCTCTGTAATGCCAAGAGAGATGGAAACAGCCCTTCTCGCTTGGGTCTTCACCCTGGTGGCGGGAGCCAGGGGCCCAGAGGGGCTGAAGAGCCAATGGAAGTCAGTCTGGCTGTAGGGAATGGTCTCAGCTGCCAGCTCCTTAATGACCTCCCTGGAGAAGGTGAGGCCACAGGTGGCGTTGTGGAGGTGCTGTTTGTAAAGACGCTCGCTTTGCAGCTCCTGGAGGCAGCGCCCTTTAGTCTTGGTGCGCTTCATCACATCCGCTTTATCTAGTTATTCTTCTGCTTTGTGCAGAAGTCATTCAACAAAAATAAAATATAATTTATACTTGTACTTGATGTATCACCAATACCATCCTATTTGCATCAGATATTATTTATTGATTAATTATAAGTAAACAGATCGAAATGCACTTTGTTTCATGTGGATCAATAAATCATTTTTCATCAGGAAGTGTAAGTTTAAAGTTCACAAAAAACTTTGCTATATCTTCTTTGATACATCACATTGATTTTCAGAAATCAGAAATCACACTTACTTTAAAATTATATTGTGCATCGTATTTGTTCATGTGAGCAAGGAAGAACCACCTGCAAAGCTACGATGTTGACGATGTGGTTGCCATGACAACAAATAAACGTAGTAAAGCACTTGTAGCCACCACCAGTGAAGGAATCTTTTTTTCCTAGTTACGAATGTAGGCTTGCTACACTATCGGAAACAACAACGAACATGTTATATGAATTGCAATTTATCGCCTAAGAGGAAGTTGAAGACCGTGACACATAATTCGCAGTTTAAGCTACCATACTCACCCCACGAGCCAAGGAGTCAATCACCTGTGCGGTCACTGCAGTTCTATGCGTACAGTTGGGTCGTGCATGCAACGATGCAAAAAGAGAGAGGTAGCCTATCAAGTGCTTTATAAAGAGGGTGAAGCGAGTTTTGTGTGCTATTATTCCCTAATGGGACCCAACTCTATTGAATACTATAGAACTAGAGAAAGAATGATGTCTCTTTTATTAACAGTCCTTGCCATTAAAAGGGGGATTATTGCGTTTTGTATGCTTACATTGTCATTCACGTTTTGCAGATCAACAGTTCAATTGAATCTATATTTTATCCAAAGGTCCATGAGTTCTGTTTCTAAATGTACTCAGCTGTACTCAAAGCTTTGACAGACAAAATGTAGGCTACACCTTTGGCTACAACAGTCACACAAAATCAGAGAATTAGGGTTAGTTTTAACTACACCTTATCAATCCAACATGCACCCTTTATTCTTGCTGGAACCTCAAGGATATCCATCAGTCAAGCAATATTGGCAGCCAGGGTTGCAATTTCTCTATGATCTAATTATGTGAATTTCTTTAACACAGACAAATGAATCAAGACATCGACACAAAAAGGCAGTCTGTATCTTAATGCCTGATGCACCATTGATATTTCGTAATAGAATATTTTTGTGTTGTATTTGCACTCTGTTCACAATGTTTCTCTCAGCGTCTGTCTGTATTTCAGAGGGAAGTCTCAAGGCAGTAGGACGCTCTCCGGACAAAGTAGCGGCGTACATCCGTTCCATCGGACGTGCCGCAGCTCTCCGGCCTGTGTACTATGAGCACCGGGAAGAAGCGTGCGTCCCGGTAGGTGGGAGGGCTGTCGGTGAGGGCCAGCTGGCTGGAGTAGGAACAGCCGTTCCCGTTCCCGGCAGCCCCCCGGTCCGTCAGGTTGCTGCTGCGGCTTCGCCAGAGCCCTACAGTTCGGCGAGAGCCGTACATACGGCACAGAGAGAACCGGGAGGTGTCCAGGGAGAGGCGTGAGTGGAATGCATTGCGGGAGAAGATGGAGGAACAGCTAGAGCTAGTGGTGGTCCGTCTCCTTCCTCCTGCTCCTCCTCCTCTGGCTTGCAGCTGGCTACAGTGCTCGCAGTCCTGGACCAGTGTCCCGTAGCTTTGTGCTCTCGGGCTGCCGTTCAACAGGAAGCGGTTGGAGGACGTGGTGTTGTCATCAGCAGTGATGGCTGTTCTAGAACCAGAGCCCCCCAGGTCCAGGTTCAGAAGCATGGCTTCAGAGTAACTGGGGATCAGCTGGCGGTTGGAACGGATGTGCCACTCCAGCTCTGTGCTGTCCAGTGTGTCTACCCTTGGGAGTCCAGCACAATCCCCGTTCCTCACGGGAACTTCTTCGTCTATGGGAGAGGGGCTGCTGTGGCTGTACTCAAGCCCAAACAGCTTCTCCACATGGTAGTGGACGTACGCCGTACGGTACTCTATCAGAACCCTCAGAGGCCAAGACAGCATGAGCAGAGCAGCCAGCCAGAAGGCCACTCGGGAGGTGTACCAGGGTAGGTGGTCAGGATCCACGTAGGTGATCAGGTGCTCCTTAAAGTCTACGTTCTTCAGCTGCATCCCCTCCCGGGCCTCCATGTAGTCATCCATACCCTCTATCTCGGAGAAGAACCTCGCCCGCTGGTTAAGGTAGGTGTTCTCCGGCCCCGCCCCAGCGAAGCTGAAGCACTTGGTGAAGCGTAACCGTGTGGCCGGGTGGCCCTCCAGCCCCCGCAGCTCCCGTGACACATCCTGCATCCCGCAGCGGGCGTAGTCGAACTCCCCCTCGGCCACGTGCGTGTTGACGCGCTCGTGGTACACCTGCGTGCTGGTGTAGGCGTCCCCATTGCGGTAGCGGGTAACCTGACGCGTCCGCCGGACAAAGTGATAACTGATGGCCTTCCACCACACGCAGGGCCGGGCCTGTCGCATGCGCAGCACGCGCTCATACACGCTGTCCACATCGGCCTTGACCTGCAGCTGGCTGTGAGCGCGACAGTGCCAACACTCCACCAGGTAGACCACATACAGCATGAGCAGGAAAGCAAGGGGGATGTAGAGGTAGCCGTCGGAGCAGGGGCTGTCGTGGTAGATCATGGAGCGCCCCCCCCCGTCCCCTGGCGCGCCCCGGAGGGAGGTGAGGGAGGTGTCGAAGCTGAGCTTGGTGACGCTGGTGAGCTGGCACCAGGTGACAGCACCCAGGCAACTGTACATGAGAAGGGAGAGCAGCAGGCAACGCCAGTGGGACTCCCGACAAACACACGCACCCAGGGACTGCTTCACTGGCCTCTGCTGCAGGGAGAAAGAGCGGGAGGGATGGGGGAGGGGGAGAGAAGATAATGAATAAATACATTGTATCAGTATCCCAACATGACTTTTAGAGCGTTAAAACCATTAGCCAAAAATTCCTCAAAAAGCTTCATCGAGCATAGTTGTACAAGCTTTAAAGTTGAGACCTTTTAAAACATAACATTCCAACATTAAATGGAGTAGACTTTAACTGCTGAGTCTTACTTTAACTGCAGGGAGTCAGATGGCTGAGCGGTGAGGGAGTCGGGCTAGTAATCTGAAGGTTGCCAGTTCGATTCCCAGCCGTGCAAAATGACGTTGTGTCCTTGGGCAAGGCACTTCACCCTACTTGCTTCGGGGGGAATGTCCCTGTACTTACTGTAAGTCGCTCTGGATAAGAGCGTCTACTAAATGTAATGTAATGTAATGCTAATCTCAGTGCATTTCATATAACGTTGTGTTGAGCTACTGATTATTCCTTTAGTTCTGGGTGCGTCTTGAACACGTTCCCAGTTTTTAGCTTGGCAGTGGCACCAAGGCTACAACTCCCATGAGACTTGTTCAACAACCTCTGACATTGGGCCTCAGCTACAATCAACAATGTCCTTCAGGGAGTCAGGTGGCTGAGCGGTTAGGGAATCGGGCTAGTAATCCGAAGGTTGCCAGTTCAATTCCCGGACGTGCAAAATGACGTTGTGTCCTTGGGCAAGGCACTTCACCCTACTTGCCTCGGGGGGAATGTCCCTGTACTTACTGTATGTCGCTCTGGATAAAAGCGTTTGCCAAATGACTAAATGTAAATGTTATCGGTCCACGGCAGAATCGGACACGGGTCATTGGCCAACACATACTCTCTTTGCCCTCCATCTGCTGGGTGTCAGGTGAACTCCTCTCCAGCCCAAAACTGCCCATATTTGCAATTCTGACTGCAAAACCATTTCTCTCTTTTCAGCAGAGGCATCCATCCTTGAAGTACTCTAACTATACATTTAGTCATTTAGCAGACGCTCTTATCCAGAGCTTATCTACAGCATCTGTTTATGTCCTGATCCAAATTTGGGTCAGTCAGCTGGTTGCAAATGTAGCGTATGCTTAGCCCCTCTCTGAACATCAGTCCACCTCTTCCCAATCTCTTCAGTTGTACTAGATTTAGGGTACCTGACCAGAGAGGCAGTCAATGGAAAATTCAATCTGTCAACATCATCCAATCAATAATCAACAAAGCTCACATGGGCCCTTCGAAAACATGGTCTATGTTAATGCACACACAGTGAAGAGATTAACAGATAAAGTATGAACTATCCTGACCTGGTAAAAAGAGCTGACTAAGATAACACCAGGCCTTAGTGACACAAAAAAAATGTCAAAAACAACCTTGACTTTGGAGGAGAGGTTAGAGTTAAGTCTACCTCCACAACCACACAACTCAGTAGTATTCTACCTCTGGGGACCTGATTTAAAACAAGCGCGTCATTTGACTGTCTGTCCTAGGAGCTGTATTTCACGGTAAGCTGCACACAGCCAATTCCCCAGATGGAATCAGAGTAATTACCACATGACAGACTGGAGGGCAGAGAGATCCACAGACATCTGAGAATAGAGTTACATATACTCTGCATTGTTTCATAGCACAAATAGCCTGGTCCAAAATACAAAATTAATAAAAAAAATGTAAAACTCAACATTGCATGACTGTAAGTTAAGACTGTATTACATATTACATCATTAACAGAATCCTACTTAAGCATTACATCTGCTTAAAGCATTTGGTGGTTCTTAAAAAGGTTTAGGAACTCCATAGCAGCATGCGTACAGTACTGCATACAGGGTTAGGGTTTAGGCTCTCAACGCTTAATCACCTCCAGCCCAATGATTGATAGTGGTGGCATAACCAGATTCCGAGGCCTTAATGCCATCTATGGCATCTGCAATTATGGTCTGGTCTTGTTCTAGCAGTGGCTGCCTTTCTGACAGTCATTAGATAGCTAGCCACAGACTCCAAAACTGTAATGCTCCCCAGTGGCACGTGAACTGTTGTCGGATGAAATGACATTTTCTTACTTAGTCAATTCTGGTGGAGCCAATAATAGACTACCAAGCTCATATGATGCAGGATCGGTTCTTCTGTACAGTGAACCATATGTATGTAGTCAGTAGGATATATTTCAGCTGATGAATTTCAGCTGACTGAAATAGACTCAATCAATAGGAAACAATCAATATAGGACAAATTCATCCCCATGGGCAATGGGCGGCACTTGCTTGGGCAATTTGATTTGCACCTTTTCTTTCCACCACACATGACAACCTATTGGTTTATCATATCACGGTGTGCTTCATTTATAAAGAGTACCAGGTCATTATCGATCATGAGTTGTATGGATAATACTGCCTTCATATGTTTGTGCAGTCCTAACAGTCACAGTTAATGCAGTGCAATAATGTATCAGAAAATCGGGACCACCGGTGTGTCACCTCACCTCCTCCTGCACCTCGACGGTGGTCGGCGCGTCTTCCTCTTCCTCCTCTTCCTCCTCCTCTCCATCGTTGGGGGTATCAAGCGCTGTGTCTTCCGCAGTGCTATCACTTTCCAGATCGAGAGAGAACATGCTGCAGCTTTGACATGGCAGAATCAAGTCCTAACTTCAGGACCCGCACAGCAGTCTCAGTGTCTTCTATCTCGTGTCCCTCTCCGTTTCACTCCTCAGGTCCGCTGGGTCGGTGCCAGGGAGCGCGGTTCCGGAGATGCAGTTCACTCTCACTACTTGGACCCTCTCAGGGGGCGGGGACGATTTGACCGCAGAGATTTTACAACATAAAACGTTTGTAACGCTGCAGGTTGTATCATGCGGCCAGCTAGTCATATGCGAGCTGCACAGTCCTAACAGAATGACATATTTTGTTGGCTCTAAGTAAGATAAAAAGTCATTAGCCTACTGGTGTATTAAACCCGGATAATAGGCTACATGTCAGGCAGAACTGATGAATGAATGAAAACTATCTTTGATTTTTGTCACTGTTATAAACTGGATCGGCCGCTCTTAAAATAACGCACAATTACAATTGATTCACTTTCCTCGAAGATATCAACAGTAGTTTCTCACTTGATGAACGCTGCACCATAACCTGCCAATTGATCGTAGCAAGTTGCCGTCTCCAGCGACGCTGTCCATGGTCCTGCAAATTAAGGCATAATTGCTAAGGTCACGTGAGATTGCTTTGGTATAAACATCTAATTGATATTAATATATATATTTTTTATTAATAGTGTTTTTATTTTTCATTCAGTTATTCTACGGAACATTCTGCGAGTTACTATTATCAAAGGAAGGCTGAGGACCCTTATTTTGAAGGCGAAGTTTTATGTGTCACAGCAAACACTTTCCCCAGTCAGTGTGCTTGAGTTTCACGTTGTATCAGTTCTCCAAATACATAACCTAGCTCTTATTTAAGGTATTTGAAATATATCAAGTAATGAAATTAAATGTTTCTTAGGTAGGGTTGTCTCGCTAAATAATATTATATTTAGTTCGGATTAGAATTTAAAGATTTCTTCAGCCCCAAATAAATGCTTAGCTAGTTGTCTAGCAAGCAAGCTAGCTCTAAGTTAGCCACAGCAAATAAGGTAGCTAGTTAGCTAATTCTGGCATAAATAAACTCAAACTAACAGCTAGCAAACGTAATATGTCGATACCCTGACGTTAACGTGTTTTGAACTGTTTTAAATTAGCTGTAGCTACGATCTTGTGGTGTTGAACGACTGTCATAATCTCTCTAGCTAGAAGCACAGTTTGATTATGACAGTTTCAATTTGTTGCAGCCAGTTTGCTATCTAGTTTGTCTCGTGACATCCAGCTAAGGTGCAAAAAGTTATCTGTGCAAATTTGAAAAGGTGCAGTTTATTGTATGCATTTCTGAAAGACCAATTTTGTATATACTGTGTACAGACGATTACGTTTTTTTGTGTTTAAGTGTGTGTAATTTACAGTATCAATTTCCAAGGGGATGTTGCGGCGTCCCAAGCCCTCGGACTCGGAGGCTGACCTCCTGCGCGAGCAGGAGCAGTTCCTCGCCATGGGGACCCCCTCCACGGTAAAGATGGTCAGGAGGCCCGACAAGAGAAGAGGAGAAGGAGGAGAAGGCCCAGAAGAGACTGGAGGAGATCAGAGGGATCTAGTCACAATAGCTGGTATTCACGTAATCATCATTCTTCCGCACATAAAGTGCCATTAAATGCCATTATAACAAAATCACAGCCTATTCTGTTAGTATTTGACCTCCATTAACAGCTTTCGTTGCATTCTGTGTTCTAGATCTACCTGAAGAGATGCCTACCCTGACCCCAGCACCCCCAAAGAAATCTCGCTTCAAGGCAGAGCGCGCCAAAGTCCACTTTGAAGACGAGGACCCGGAGGAGAGACTGGACAGACACGACACGCACATCAGTGCTGTTCTCTCAAGGATTGTAGTGAGTGGACTGTTATCATCACATAGTTACTGTGTCTGTCTGGGTTTGTGTCTTGTGTCATGTGTTTCTCATGTGAAGTATATAAATAGGGTTACCTTGACCTGAGGAAAATGTACAGTTTTACAGGATCAAGTTTCAAATACCTTGGCCAAAGTACAGGTGCATTGGAATTCTTCCATGGCAAAGTGATGAGCATGGGACTTCTCAGACGCAGTCTGTTTCCTCTCTCCCTCCGTGTTCTCCAGGAGAGGGACACTAGTGCCATTCCAGTGTCCCTACCAGCGTTCACAGGCACTGCGTTCCCTAAAGTCCTGCATCGCTCGGACACAGAGAAACAGGTATTGCAAGAGCTCAAATACTGTAGAATAACTTTTTGTATGGAATTGTTGAGCTGAATGGTTTGCGACAAGTACCTTATGCATCACGTGCATTACTCTTATTACATTTTACATTCACATGACATTTAGCAGATGCCTTTAATCAAAGTGACATACAAATAGTGCATATAAAAAGTACATCAGAAAATCAAAGATCAGAAGTGCACACAGTATTTTAATAGTCAGAGTCAAGGAATGGTCTGCATTTACCAGGCACTGCAAAGTAACCTCTACAGGATGTCAGCAGGTCGATATGTCGCTGCTTGCATGTCTATAATCTATCTGTGCCACGTGTCCAGGTGCCCGTCCTGCCTGGAGGAGGGAGGAGGAGCATCTTCGCCCGTCAGATAGAAGCCCAGAGACTGAAGGAGGGGAGGGCAGCAGGCAGCACTCAGACACCTGCTGCCAAGCACATGGACCTCCCTGCAGTGGCTGCCATGGAGACAGACCAACCCCCCTATAAGATAGACAGTAAGTACTGTTATCATGACATGTTCATTTAGCAGAAGCTTTTATCCAAAGCTACGTACAATTGCTGCATAGGTTCCTGAAGCTAAAATGTACTGATAAAATCATTGTTATTTCATCTCTACTCCCCCACCCTACAGGGCTGTTGGGGGTCGAAGCAGGTCCCAGGTTGGTGTCAGGCCACGGTCTCAGGGTCTCCAGTGGGGAGGTGGAGACCTTGAAAATCCACCAGGAGAACCAGTCCAAGCTGCTGGCCATGTCCCAGAGCCAGATCATGGAAGAGCAAAAGAAACTGCTGGCCCAGTTGGGTAAGCAAGAACGCTGTCTCACTGTTTATCTGTCTTCACGCGTGTCCAATTACAATTTGAGCATTGCATCCCTACACATATTGATGTCTACAGATGGGGTATGAAATTGACTCTTCACTTTAGTCTACCATCATAAAGAAACCTCTTGTCACGTTAGATCTAACTCTACTCATGGCAAAGTACTTAAAAGATATGTACAGCAAGTTTGGGGTACAAACACTGTTTCGATCATAACCCTTGATTCACAGTAAGTTTTGATCATACTGGTAGGCTGTTGGGTGTACTAGCTCTGCCTTTAGAGCAGGTCTTGACTAGTAGTAAACGTTGCTTACGACGTGCTTTGGATTGTTTACTTATCTGTGTGTTAGATATACATTATCACTCTGGTTCTCAGATCCCAAGCTGGTGGACTTTGTGAGGTCACATGGAAAGCAGAAAGCTATGTCGTCCTCCACCCCACCCCAGCCCCCCTCTTCCCTGTCCTCGGCCCCACACAGGGACCAGGCCAGGGGGCAGAGCCGCGAGGAGGGCCTGGTCTCAGAGAGACGACCTCCAGCACCACAACATGACCTTCCGGAGGTGGAGATGGAGGGAGAGGAGGAGGAGGAGGGAGAGGGCAATGAAGAACAGACTCCTCCAATTACAGGTACAATGGTGAGCTGAGTATCAGCTTTACAAGAGACATATGAGAGATCTGGAGACTGGGCAGAGTAGGAAGAGAGGGCATTTCTAAGATTCAAGCTGGGGAATGATCAGATCTGTTTGTACTGCTTTTTTGACCAATTTAGTCTTCTGGTGTCATTCTAAGATCTATCGTATTGGGAGTTTGCAGGTACAGGCCTTGTCCTTCGCATAGGAATTAGGACGGAATAAGAGACTTATTAGGTCCTTACCAGTAGAAAAACATTTGAGCTGGCCAGCACCATTAAAGAAGAGTGAGATAGAGAGCTTGCTCTGTCTGCGCCCAGCCAACCAAGCACCCCTGGATGACTGCCAACATGCACTCCTTCCCCTCCATCTCTTTCTTACTCTTTCCTTGCCTCTGCATTTAACAGGCCAATAAAACTGTTACATCGTTTGCCACTGTTGCAACACTTAGCTATTGATGCACCAATTTAGTTCATATAATTAAAGGACATTTATAGTATAGACAACCTCTTGCTTCTGTCAAGGTAGTATGGGCAGCAGGTTAAGATTGTGTATTTTGTGTGTAATCTGAGTGCTCTATGTCATTTATTTTACCAATACAACTAATTTCTTATTGCAGAGAGTAGGAAGTGCTGGCTGACCGCGTGACTAGAATACTGGAGCTGGACCCTCATTGATTCCACTCTGTCTAATTAGCAGTGAGCCGAGGCCAGGGTTGTGGTTAGAGCCAGGCCACATCCACTCAGGGTAATAAGCGAGGAGCAGCTCGGACAGCCCAGGATGGATGGAGACTGGGTAGGAGAAGGATGGTTATTGTGCAGGCATGGCTGCAGTTCAATGCTCAGCCTGCAGTAATGTTACTCTGGGTAAACCTCTTGCTCGGGCAGCACAGCATAGCATCTTGGCGTCCCCCAGCACAGCCAGCATCTGCTGCCCAGACAACTGATGACACTGATTAGGGAACTGAGACTGATGTTAAGTCTGTAGAACTGGCTGAAAGCTAAAGATTTGACAGGGTTGGGTTTATTCCCGGACGGTTCGGGATCTGTTTTCCATGTGTAATTTGTGTGTGTGTTTGTCCAGTGGAGGATCTGCCAGTGCAGCCTCAGAAGGAGTGGCTCCACATGGACAAGCTGGAGCCTGACAAGCTGGAGTGGACCAGAGACCTGCCCGCCCCCCGCAGGAGAGGCACCAAGAAGGTCCAAGCTTAAACCCTCTGTCCTAGGCCCTACACCCTTAACCCAATGTTATAGCCCTTACAACCTATAGCCTAGCTTTTATGCACTAAACTCTTGTACTTAAAATGTTTTTTATTTCCTCTGGTTTGTGCCTGTAGTATCCAAAAGCTTTTATGTCTGTATACCAGAGCCAGTGGTCTTTTCTGATGAAAGGTGTGATTGTGTTATGATGGGAGGTTGGGTTTATCTTGAGACATAATTGCCCAGTTTCTATGTGTGTGACAGGCCATGCAGGCACGATTTGACTTCGCTGGCACCCTGATCCTGCCCACCCAGGACCTGCCCACCCATCTAGGGCTGCATCACCATGGAGACGAGCCTGAGGTCAGCACTGGGCCACCTCTCCATTGTCTCAATAACAACAACAAAAATAAGTTCTTACAGTGTTCAAACAGGGCCTAGAACACTGGGACTGTGCTAGTTCTGCACCTTGCACCTTCCCATGGTCCCTTGTTCATGCTCTCAGCTGGCCAGGTGGTTTGTGTTGATTGATGTCCTCCTCTATCCCCCCCCCCTCCCCCTCCCCCTCCCAGCTGGCCGGCTACTCCCTTCAGGAGCTCTTTCTGCTGTCTCGCAGTCAGGTGATCCAGCAGAGGAGCCTGGCTCTCAACACGCTGGCTCACATCCTCAACAAGGTACACACACACACATACACACACAGCCTCGTGGAATGTCAGGGCTTCAACCCCTTTTGTTAATGTGTGTGTGTTAACACCTAGGCGCGTGCGGGGGACTATGTGTCCGTTCTTCGGGGCAACATGGTAGCCACTCTCCTAGACGCCGGCCTCCTCTTCCTGCTCCGCTTCTCATTGGACGACAGTGTGGGGGGAGTGATGTCAGCGGCTGTGCATGCACTCAGAGCCCTGCTGGTGTCCTCTGAGGATGAGGTAACAGAACACAGACCAGACACAAACAGACCAGACACAAACAGACTACAGATATGTACAGACCATGAAGACAGAGGCTATATAAAATGTCAGTTCTTAGTGACATGTTTAAGCAAAGTGGTTTTAGGCTAAGGCTGGATGACATTACCTCCTCGTCCTTCCAGAAGTCTGATCAGAGTGTAGAGACTCAAGCCATCTTGATGCGGAATGGGGTAGGAGAGTTCTTCCCTCACACCTCTGTTGTGGTTCTGCCTCTCCTCTGCCTGCGTCTTGCCCCATGTGGTCCTCCACCCAGGACTGTGTGGACAGCAGCTTCTCCTGGCTCCACGGCCTGGCCTGGTTCCCCCTGCTGCCCTCCGCCCAGGAAGAGGAGGACGAGGAGGACGAGGGGCTGGACGAGAGATTCAGAGAGACGCAGAAAGAGAAGGAGGAAAAGAAGACTGATCACGATGTCGCCAGTGACGATGTCGTCAAGGTGACCAGAGATCGTAACGTTGTTGTGTCTGTTCACATCGCTTTTAATCTGCAGGGTCTTCTCACCTTTGCTAAGGTTCAAGATGTGAGGTACGCTCTGTAATCATTCCTCTCTCTCTATGTCTCTCTCTCTCTGTTTCTCTCTCTCTCTCTCTCTCTCTCTCTCTCTCTCTCTCCCTCCCTCCCAGGGTCTGCTACGGATGAAGCTGCTCCCCAGGCTGCGCTACATCCTGGAGGTGGTCCGGCCTGCTCCCAGGGTGGTCCAGGACCTGCTGGAGGTTCTGACCCGCATCGCACGCCACTCCTCCTCTGCTGCCACCCAGGTACAACCAGCCAATGGCAGCTAAGACGTTCAGCTGTTCATACACAGCGGGCCATCAACACCAACCTGAACAAGAGAGGAAATGCATTGACTGTAAACTGTTTTTCCACTCGGTTCTCCTTGTAACAGAATGTCATTGTTTTATAATCCAACTGAAAACACTAACCCCATTTGTTAGAGTATATTCAGTTCACTTAGGACATTGGTCAAGATTTTCTTAGTTTATATATGTTGTTGTGTATAAGTAGTGTTTCCTGTTTGTGATGTGGAAAGGTGCTGGATTGCCCTCGACTCATGGAGACTGTGATGTCAGAGTTCCTTCCTACTTCCTGGTCCACACTCACTTTGCCCCTCCCCCTGTCCGTGTATGGCCTGCCATTGGCCAGCGCGGTGAAGTTGCTCCGTGTCCTGTCCACCTCCGGTAGGAATGTCTGTGCCAGGGTGGTGAGTATGCTTACAGGGCTTTGTCATCAGTGAGGGAACATGACCTTTATGTTTGTTTTCACTTGTCAACCCTGCGCTGGATTCTGCTTTCACCAGCTGAACTCTCTGGGGGCACGGGAGCGTCTGTCCCGCTTCCTGACCCCTGACCCCGCAGCGCTGCTATTGGAGGAGGGCGAGGCCCTCAGAGTTACCACAGAAACATACAGGCTCTGGGCTGTGGCTGCCAGCTATGGACAAGCCACCAACACATACATGTGAGGGACACATACCAACACACATGGACCACACAGTGAAACATTTACTGAACATTTATATTTTCTGTTTTTATGTAAAAAGAGTCATGTTAAATGGTTGTGTTTATTTCATGACATGTGTATCTACCTCTCCTGTGTCCCCAGAGACCTGTACCCAGTCCTGGTGAGGGTGTTTCAGTCTGGCCAACATGCTCGGCCCCCTGGGGACCCCCTGCTGGCTCTCGAGCTCCAGAGGACCCAGGCCCTCGTCACCCTGCTCACCCAGGTCACACACACCGCCGGCTGCCACCAGGAACTGCAGGCTGGCCTGGTTAGGTAAGCCCTGGTTCTCAGTGTGGAGTTCCATCTCAACCTCTAAGGCCCTATTCATCTCCCCCTGGCATCTCCAGGTTCTCCTGTGGCCTTATCCAAACAGGCCTCAGCATTGACCCTTAGCCCTTCCACCCTGTTCTGTTTTTAGAGTCACACAGTAAACAGTTTTCTGTTCACTACAGTTCCCAGGGTGCCGAGTGTCCCCCGCCCCCCCCAGTGTCGTGGGGTCATGTGTCGGGTCTGCAGCCCATGGTGCTGGGCCTCCTGAAGGGCTGTGTGAGGGGGCTGGACAACCCAGCTCAGAGGCCCAGCTGTCTCACCCTGCTACCTGCATACCTGCTCTACCTGGGGGCCTACTACTCCCAGCTGTCTGGACAGGTAGATGCACACACGTGCAGAAACAAGCTCACACATACACCTGGCATGCAAGCAGTACACATGCATGCACACACACACACACACACACACACACAGACAGGCACACTCTGTCTCACACACACACCATAGGCCTTGCTCGAGCATCTTAATAAATGTATTTGTGTGCATATCTCAGAGCTGTTTCCGCCCAGTGGACACTCTCCAGGAGCTGGAGCAGATGACATCAGAGGTGCTTCTCCCGCTGCTATCCCACAAGGCTGTGCAGGGCCTCATCAACAACCTCAAGTGAGTCATGTGTTAGCTATCTTCCCTTCAAACATACGAAAGTCAGTGTCTCGGTCTAACCTTGCATGTCCGTGGGCGATCCAGGTCCTGTTCAGTGGTGTGCAACCCCCAGTCCTGCCCAGGCCCTCAGAATCCCCCCAGCTTGCCTGCCCTGGGCTGCCCAGGATGGACAGCTCGTCTGGGGCTGCCAGCTCCCAGCTCCCCATTCCCTCTCCTCACCGCCCTGGCTTACCTCCTGGACGCTCTCACTGGCATCCACAAAGGCCTCAGCCGCAAGGTAAAATGGAGATCTGATTGCTTTTGACCATCTATGTATATTATCCAACTGAAAAAACACCCAAGTTAAGTTTTAAATGAGTATTATTTAAGTAAAACTAGAATCAAGTGTCATATACTGTGAAACGATAATTTTTCTGGCTATTCTCCTTCTCCCTATCTCTGTCTCTCTCTCTGTTTCTCTCTCCCTAGTTCAGTGTTCTCCTCCTCTTGGACAGTGTCCTGGTATACCTACAAGCTTGTAGCAAGGCCACGGCCCCTCACCTGTCCCATGCCAGCGCCTGGCTTCTCCGCCACGAACACCAGCTCCTCTACCTGTTTCTCAGGCTGGCGCACAGGCTGGTATGTCACACCCCTGACCCCTCCATACCCCTGACCCCTCCATACCCCTGACCCCTCCACAACCCTGACCCCTCCACACCCCTGACCCCTCCATACCCCTGACCCCTCCATACCCCTGACCCCTCCATACCCCTGACCCCTCCATACCCCTGACCCCTCCACACCCCTGACCCTTGACCCCTGCATACCCCAGACCAGTCTGACAAACACACATGACCTTCACAGTCATGTGTGTCACTCCCAGGTTGGTGTACTGGGAGTCAGGTGGCTGAACGGTGAGGGAATTGGGCTAGTAATCCGAAGGTTGCCAGTTCGATTCCCGGTCATGCCAACTGACGTTGTGTCCTTGGGCAAGGCACTTCACCCTACTTGCCTCGGGGGAATGTCCCTGTACTTACTGTAAGTCGCTCTGGATAAGAGCGTCTGCTAAATGACTAAATGTAAATGTAAATGTTCACAGTACCGTAACATACAAGCCATGGTGACCATGCTCCTGTGTGTTGTTCTGTACCTGCTTCCTCTCAGGTGCCTGCTGATCCAGAGCTGGCCAGACACGCGTCTCTACTCCATCAGGTGGCGCTGGTCCTGTTACCATGGTTACTGCCGGGCAGCGAGTTCCTAGCACACGAGCTCCTGTCCACCATCATCTTCAACAAGGACTTCATACCGTGAGTCACTGCTCTGTGTCTGCAAGGTAGTGATGAGAGGGTGTCAAGATGTGACCCAGTGTTTATTTTATATTTTTTGCTGTTTCACATGGCAAAAAAAAACATTGATTTGCTCAGCCCCTTCTGAAAAACAGATAAAAAAGTAAAGGTTCAGAAAATCAGGTTGCTTAAATTCAAACAGTAAGTTTTTTTTTTAAGCTTCAGAAATTCAGGCTGCTCTAATATGAATGGTGAACTTCGGGGCAAAAAAAATCGAGTCTGAAAAAATTGAGGCGGAAAAATTAGAGCCGAAATAATTGGTGGCAAAATAATTGGAGCCAAAAAAAAATCTTATTTCAACATCCGGGATACCAATGTATTGCTTGCCTCAGACTGGACCTCTCCTCAGACCCCAGGTTATGATAGTATGACTGATCTGCCTGAATGCATGAACAACTGCCTGCAGCTACACCTGGATGAGAGGGGCCTGAGGAGGAAGGTCTGCAGTTGGGCCCTTCTTTTTGGGGTTCGCAAGTACGTTACTACGGCGATAATAAATCACATCCAGACTTTAGTTCTGTCTTCTGTTTCAGAGAGGGACAGAGTGGAGGCCCAGAGGCTGCAGAGCTGGCTGAGCTTCATCTCCAGGAGGCGGGCCCCTCCTCCTCCTCTCCCTCCCCCCAGAAGGTGGGCTCTCTCCTGCGCGAGGCCTGTGTCCAGATGCCCTCCCTCCGCGGCTGTTACCTCACCCACCTCGGCCACCTGGAGCCCTCCGTCCTGACCTCCCGCGATGCTTATCTGGGCCGCACCACGTCGATCGCCTCTCAGCTCCTCCCGGAGCTCTCTGGCCCCACCCTGCCGTCCGATTGGCCCTACCTGCCACTGGTCAGCCTGTACGAGCGGGCAGGAGTGGTGGGCGGAGGAGGGCTTCAGGTAGAGGACCTGCCCCAGGGGGCGTTGCAGTCGGTCACACATTGTCTGCAGTGGCTGCTCCTCCTGGAGGTCTGGAGGGAGGAGGTGCTCACGGTGAGTGGAGGAGGAGGGAGACGGGCAGGGGAGGAGGAGGGAGACGGTGAGTGGAGGAGGAGGGAGACGGGCAGGGGAGGAGGAGGGAGACGGGCAGGGGAGGAGGAGGGAGACGGGCAGGGGAGGAGGAGGGAGACGGGCAGGGGAGGAGGAGGGAGACGGGCAGGGGAGGAGGAGGGAGACGGGCAGGGGAGGAGGAGGGAGACGGGCAGGGGAGGAGGAGGGAGACGGGCAGGGGAGGAGGAGGGAGACGGGCAGGGGAGGAGGGGTGGGAGGAGAGGGGAAAGAGAAACATGCACATCAAAGAGTCCTAGAGAATATTCTTTTCCCTTTGTCCCTCAAGTGTGCGCCTGTTCACTCCCCTCTGGCTGGGTGTCGTAAGCGTGTCCAATGCAGAAGAAGCGGGCAGACGCACACGTCCCGGGGAGTGTGGAGGAGAGGGACGAGAGACACGTGTGTTTGGGGATGTCTTCGAGCGTTTCTAGGACAACGTAGGGTTTGAAGCAGGTGCGCACAGGTCTCACCCCGAATTAAGCGACCGTCCCCCTCTCTCCCCTGGCTCCCCCTCTCTCCCCTGGCTCCCCCTCTCTCCCCTCTCTCCCCCGCTCCTAGGTGGTCCCTCCCGTGGCCAAACTGGCCCGGTTGGCCTGTGTCTTCCTCTGCTCCAGCGACCTGTTCCTGGAGCGTCCGGTCCAGAGGCTGTGCTGGGCCCTGCTGCGGCTGCTGACCAGGCCCTCCAGGCTGGACACCCTGGACCTCAACACCCCCCCTCCGGGCCTGGCGTCCTTCCAGGACCTGTACTCGGCCCTGCTGGCCCAGTACGAGGCTGTGTCCTTTGGAGACCCTCTGTTTGGCTGCATGGTGCTGCTTCCCCTACAGAGACGCTACAGCGCCACCATGAGGCTGGAGGTGTTCGGGGAACACGTAGGGCTTCTACGCTCCTTGGGGGTCTCCATGGAACAGGTAACCATAACGACCAGGACTAGGGTCATGTTTTTTTGATGAGAGCTATAAACTGAAGCAAAAAAAAAAACATTCTCCTAGTTGACGTTAGGTGGCGCTCTTGAGCTCACGTTCTGTACGAGAACAACCCCTGAGCCATGAGAAAGTATAACATGGGAACATATAGACATATTTACATAGAAATATACCGTATACATGTAATATATAATACTTGTATACTTAGATAATAGGTTGACTCTCTCTGCCTCTGGTTTTCTCAGCTGTCCCTGCCTCTAGAGAGGTTCACCTCTCCTCCTGAAGACTCCCTGCCACTGCTCCGGCTCTACTTCCGTGCGCTGGTGACGGGGGCCCTGCAGTACCGCTGGTGTCCTGTCCTCTACGTGGTGGCGCTGTCGCACCTCAACCTCTTCATCTTCTCTCAGGATGCCGCCGCACAGGTACACTCACACACACACACACACACGTGGGCGCTCACACGTACTCGTGCAAACCTACATTCACAATCACAAGCACACACACACAGACATACGACACTTTCGCACACACATACACATGCAAGCATACACATAGTTCACGCACACACTCACTCGAACACATAGGCGCACGTGCGTTAATGTGCACTCTCTTATGACTCACTCCTGATTGACAGATGGCATACTTTGCAGAACTCCCCAATTTATAGCCGTCATGTTGCCTGTATGTTTCCCAACCGCAGCAGGTGGAGTCGGCTCGACGCAGTATGCTGAGAAAAACACACTACCTGACTGACAAGGTAGCTGTACATCGTTTCACCTCAACAATTTGACATTACTTCACTTCTCTCCCTTTCCTCTTATCCACCCTTTTGTTTAGCTCTCCTTTAGCTCATTCTTTCTCTGAGTGTTCTTCCTCCTGTCCCCTCCCTTGTTTCTAACTCCCTGGGTCTAGACAGGCTTCCTTACCTTGTTCTGGTTCCACCCCACCCTCACCCCTCCGACCCCACTTTTCTCCTTTTCCAATCCCGCTCTCCCCTCCGCCGATTCCCTCCTCCTGAGTGTCTGACTGTACCCTCCTGTATCTCCCTCTCCCCCCCTCTTTTCTTAACAACCTCCCTTCCTGTCTCCAGGTGTTGAGAGGCCACCTGCTGCTGTTTCAGCTGCCCGAGCAGCACTCTGAGCTGGGCTTCTCCACCTACAACCAGCTGCCTCCTGTCAGGGCCCGCAGGCTGGAGGCTGTCCTGGGCTCCCCAGAGAGCTCGGTGGGGCTCCAGAGCTGAAGAAGAGGGTGGGGAAGTGGGGGGGATTAGGGACAGAGGAGAGAATTGGGAGAGAGGGGGATAGAGCAGAATGGGTTGGTACCTATTCCTTTTTGTTCACTTGTGTACGTCTGAGACTGTGCTGGATTCACTGGGGAGGACATTGCTGTAATAGTGCCTGAAAGTGGCCTTGTCAAAACTGTTATTTTGAATAAAGATGGTTTTGTAAGTATGCATGGGGTATGGTTTTGTTCTCATTTTTAGCACCATGCTGTTTCAATTTGTCTTGTAAACATGGCAATAATTATATTGTATTCATTTCTTACGGTTCAACCCTCACAAACGAAATTTGTAGACGTGTTTTTGGTTGGCTGCCACAACAGAGTTTAACAAAGAAAATAAACACTTTCTTAAGATGGTTACAAATCACGTCATATCAGACTTGGTCAGATGTAGGATAACTGGTTCCTTTCTGAGATGTCAGACACCAGACTACTAGGGAGCTCTGTCTCTTCACATTGTTGCCGTGCCAGACATGCTCTCTGTGAATCCCTCTAACCTTAACCAGTATGGACCCTGTTACTTTTAAGTGGAAGCCGTCTCAACTAGTGCCTGTGTAAAATCAAATTTGAAGTTTCATTTAATTTGATATTAGGAACAAAGACGTGTTTGTGTCACACTGTGTGAGGATTCAGACAACAGTTTGGCAGGCTTAGGGAAGGACTTTGTAGTGGCAATTTTTGAGAAAATCAATCGTTTAAGCTGAAGTCGGGTGAAGTACAGAGTTAAGGTTTATTTGACGTATGAAGTAAACATAATAACTTGAGCATACTCCACTCAGACCTTTCAGTAGAACTTCTGTTCCGTTTAACCCATGTGGCGACGTGTTGTGTTATCATATATTTAGTTTCTTTCTGAAAGTCTTTCTTTTCCAGCAAACTTGTTTCCTTCAGTTTGATTTGGCTGTGATTGTTAGCAGCAGGACTTTACACAACAAACCAGTAGTGCTGGGATTCATCAGGCTGGCGCCATCTAGGGCGTCCAATTTCTATCTCTCACTCTTTTTAACCCCTCCGTCTTCTCTCTTTCATAGACATTCTTTATTAGGGACTCTGATGGTGCTTCTTGATGTGTGCCTGCCTGTTAGTGTGTTGGTTTCTTGTTTGTTCCTTGTGGAATGCTGATTGTCTGTTGACCCTGTGTGGAAAGAAGGATAAAAACAATGGTGGTTTTGTCAGTTGTAATGGCGGTCACACGGTTGTAGTTCTTACTATGGTCCCCACGTCTGGTCGCCTGTTGTGTTTAATGTAGGAGACACTAAGTTTCATTCAGGATGGTTACCTATACAGTATAAAGAAATCGCATAGGAGCAGCTTCCATGTAAAAGCTAGGCGTCTAAGAAGCACACAGACAAATCTTAGTCCTCATCCATTTAACATGAAGGATTCCTACATTGGAAATGCTGGGTTTAACAGTACAGGTAGCTCTGATTGGATACATTTGCTATAGCACATTCCAGCTCCACATATCAGTTTTCTCGACTACATTGTATACTTTTTGACCATTGTGGCATTTAGCGTTGTCCCGGCTCTTCAACTCCTGAGTCTGGAAACATGATCAGTTGTTATCATAAGAATGCAACCAACCGACTTAACAGATGTGCCCCCTGACCAACTGAAAATCCAACTGTTAAGTTGGATTTTCGTAAAGAGTAAAGAGCGTAAAGAGCACGGTATGTGGTCTGTGTTCTCCAGGAGCTTGAACAAGTTCCATTACACCTCAGCCTGCAGTGTTGGGGGTAGAAGCTTATTTGAGGGGGAGGTGCTCATGTTGCAAGGCAAAATGATTTATGCTCAGGCTCTGACCAGAGGTTGGCAGTTCATGGCTCAGAAGAGGGAGAAACCTAGAGGCCCATGTCTAAAAGAGAAACCATCTCACCAAACCTGTATGCTTTATATTATTGAGGTGCACTTGTCTTATTCGGGGTGCCTACGAGGCCAGGGATGCTGGGATCTTTCCAGTACATTTGCAACTTTTTTTTCTTCTTTAAAAATTTATGGTAATCATTTTCTTTTTAGCAATTCAACATTGCGGTTGTTTGTGGAACAAAAGAGGTCTTTGTTCCATTTAGATGGGTTTTGGCTCTCCAGGCAAATCCAAAACATGCATTCTTACATTTCTGCGCAAAACCCTGGAAGCTTATTAACAATAAATAATAAGAAACTAAGTGTTGGGGACAGTGGAGTCATTATTCGTGAAGTGTCTTCAATTACTCCTCTGCATTGCCAAGTTGTAGTTTAAAGTTTTCCTCTGAAAAACACCCTGGCTTAAAGTTTGACAGTGTTCACAAGGGAAGCAGAATGAGAAACAGCCAGTATCAATGTTTGTTTTACTCTTGATTTTCTTCAGACCCTGTCTAGAGGGGATGGAAGACAGGGAGAGATAGAATGGATTTGATGGCCTAGCTTCTACGGTATAAAAAATACAAATACTACATAGGCTAAGGACACATTTTAATGAGACACTCATGATGATAAAAAAGACTATCAGCCAAAATAATTAACTTGTGTACGGTCGGTCATATCTCGTTATTTTTGTGTCTTGAAGTGTGATAAGACAGCACATGACAGGCTTGACAGAGAGGTGGTCACTCAATCTTGTAGTGCCCCATCTCTTCCAGTAGCAGATGCTGTTTAGGCACTTATCATGCACCAAAGGGTGAAACACTAGGTCAGTAAATCTTGCCTGAGCACCATGGGCCCCAGTGACGCCTGGCCTGGCCTCGTCTAACTAGTCTAGATTAGTGTCAGCAGGTCCTAATGTCATTAGTTGCAGTTGTAATGCCAAGGGAGTGATTCTATTAGCAGGGGGACACGATGCTCCAGAGAGCTCTTCTAACAAAGCTTACATTGACCTGAAACCTCACTTTCTCTCAGACTGGACAACAAGGACAGACGGGGAAGAGAAAGGCATATTTCATGTTTACTACGAGGCCCGTAGCAGGAAGACTAGGCTCCCATGGTTGGTATGCTGAGTGGTATGCTATAATGAGTGTAGAGTGGATCCGAACAGGTAGAGATATTCACTGGTAGAAGAGATTAGTCTGAATATTATTAGAGTTGGATAGCAAGGTAGTCAGTGTTTGTGTGTTCTGGGTGTGTGGGGAAAAGAGTGAGAGAGACAAAGAGAGAAAGCATCCAGTTTCCAGTAACTGAAGCTCTCTCTCTCTCTCTCTCTCTCTCTCTCTCTCTCTCTCTCTCTCTCTCTCTCTCTCTCTCTCTCTCTCTCTCTCTCTCTCTCTCTCTCTCTCTCTCTCTCTCTCTCTCTCTCTCTCTCTCTCTCTCTCTCTCGCTCTCTCGCTCTCTCTCTCTCTCTCGCTCTCTCTCTCTCTCTCGGTCTCTGTGTCCCTCATCCTGTGCCTCTCCCCCCCCCCCCTCAGGTGTTCTCTAAGGAGGAGATGCACCCCCTGCTAACTCTGACTAGGAAAGTGACACTTGCCTGAAACTTACTGTGGTTACTCATACTAGTGCCCTCAGTGTACAGTAAGAATCATTTGATGCTGGGATATACAGAACAGACAATAGAGGGGGGTGCATAATGGTGATTGAGTTATTGTCCAGGAGATGTAACTTAAAGACCCAGCATTTGCCTCTTCAGCTGTGCTGGGTGTTAATTAGGCCAAGCTCACCATAAAAGCATGTATTTAGGCTTAGACAACATTATTGAACTACAGGGACTGTGTTGAAGAGTTACCGATTGACTAAAGATTATAAAATTAAACTCATCTTATATTATTCTTTGAACCCACACAGGCTGCTAAAAACGTGCTTTTTTGTACAGCTGAAAATTTTTCCATTCATGTATTTCTAGAGTGTCGTTAAATACTGTCATTCAAGTTAGGAAAGAAATGTTACAAAGTTTGGGAATGTTAGGACATGTTTGGACAAAACCCAAACTTTGACTTTGAAAAACGGTTACTATTACACACACATTAGGTGAAAATAACAGAAACAATGTATGTTAGTGGTTCACTTAAATTACATTGGTTTATTGATTTCCCAAATGACGTCAATTAAGGAAACTGAGTTGGGAGATCAGCCAAAGTCCTCTCTTTGGATAAACATTTGAGCACTTACTATTATTTTCTGTCACTATGAATGTCTACGCGTCGCTTCAGGCTCTAGCCTAAAAATAACCTCCTTGCGGAGAAACAGAATAACGTAGAATGAATACAGCTATTTTATTACAGCTGATAATTATAGTCTAGATTGTTGTTTGGACTGAGAAGCTATAAAAACAGGTGAACTTGTAGAATTTGTGCTGAGAAAGACACGACACGAGCAGAAGCGGGGGCCCCCTCCCTTTTCTACTGGCCATATTTCGCCACAAAAACTAGAATATTTTATGGATTTTGCAACTGACAAGTCCGGCACCAACCCCTTCTGGCTTGGTGACTCTGATACACTAGTGAAACACTCTTCACCCATCTAAACAGAAGATGCGACAGGCTTCCAACAAGAAGAGCACAAAAAGATTTGAGAAAATGTGTGAAATGTGCCAATGTGTTTAATGAGTCTCAGAGAAGTTGCAAAATGACGCTACCGTCATACCTTTACCCCCTGGTGATAGGGCTTTCTGTTCAACTGGTTGTTTTACGTGTTAACAAAATACTGCTAACAAAATACTGCAGCACTATCATCAGCAGTCTGGTGACCTCAGTCTCTCTGCTACGTCACACGAGCAGGGCTAAGCTCAACAGGGTGGATTGAACAGCCTTTGTGACGCAGGCCCGCTGACAGCTTTGGTTAGGGTTCGGCCTGCCTACTTTTAGCACTGCCTTGTACTCAGACGCAGAAACGATAGCTTCATGCCAGCAAGACTTTGATATGAGCCGGACCTCGGAGAACAGAGAATCAGAGAACCAACAGCATTTTAATGTGGTAAAAAGAGGTAGAGAGTGTCCATGGAGACCTCTGTCTGGTTGTCTTTTTTTAAAATCTATCTATCTCTCTCTCTCTTTCTCTCTATCTCTCTCTCCAGTTCCTCCACTTTGAGGCATGTTCATTATTTATCATCTTGTTAACGAGCACTCTGGTCTTTTCAAGTTGAGGGCCGAGGGGAAGAAAAGGGGGAAAGACAGGAGGGAAGATTGGTGGGGGTGGAGAAGGCGGAGGGGGTAAGAACAAGCTTGAAAGGCCTGCTATTTTCAAATTACTGCTTATTATTAAGATGGTGGTGGTGGACGAGTAATGTTTCATAACATTACTCCACCTCATGATGAGGTGGAGTTTTAGCCTACAGCCACTGGGGAATTCCTTTAGAGAGAGTGGGGCAAAGGGTGCGTAACGTTGGGTTTAAAACTGAATCCTTCATCTTATATAACTTGCTGTACGCAGTTAGCGGATATCTGAAGACTCGACTCATTCCCACCCAAATCCCACCCTCCTAACACACCTCCTAACTAACTCTAACTATTCCCAAGGGCTTACCTACATTTTCCATGCTTGATTCTTTGTTGTTGATACTGACATTCTATGGGAGACAGAATTTGATACGGCTGAGGTATTTCTGTGTATTGAGCAGGCAGCTGTAGGCCTTTTTTGTCATAAATACCCTGATACCTGGACAGGAAGGGACCGAACTGCTATAACATTCTTGTCCACTGGTTCCTGTTCACTCATGCTGTTTCATAGGGGTGTTAAAACAGATCTGTCACTGTTGAGAGAACATCGTAAGCCCACACAGGGGCTTTGTCAAGCCATCTTGTAGATCTGTAGAATGCTTGAGGGACTCAAAAGTTGAAGAATACATCATTTAACAGCACAAAGAATGAACTGAGAACTGAGAACTATCGAGCAGCAATATCTGCATTATCCAGAACAGTTCCTTTTTATGATAAAGCCTTACAGAATTATTTAGTTGCAAGGTTCATTGTCATACTTCCCATGTGTATAGCCAGACCCTAACCCCTGTTTGCCTGTATTGATTTTATGTGGACACATTACACCACTAAAGTCTGCCTGATTGGCCTATTAGTTAGTGATGCATTAAGGCACATTAACATCAAGCTTTTATTATCCACTTATTCACTTACATGCAGCGTTCCAGCCCCAACCCCTACATCCCAGCTCCCCTGCCCCAACCCTCTAGCCCCCACATCCCAGCCCCTCAGCCTACATCCCCCAGCCCCCAGCCTCCAGGGGCCCACAGCAACAACAACATTCAGAAGGAAGGTGGGATACTATGATGATTCTAAGCAGAGTTACAGATGTACTTAGATGTTGTCAATAATTCTGCAGCACTTGTCTCTGAACGAGTGTCAATATTTATACAACCATTAACACAGTCAATACAGGACTGAACATTTGGGTGCACAAGCTTTGTGCTAATTGAATAGTTAATTGAATAATGAACACTATTCAATGTGATTCAGACGTGCAGGCACACACACACACACACACACACAATCCTAACTGACTGCCGCCTCCAGGCAGAAGCTGATTTAGGTTAATGAATGGTGAAACGATAGAGGAGGGAGAGGGGGAGAGAGAAAGGAAGGATGGAGAGAGGGAGGGAGCCTGAGAGGGAGGGCGAGAGGTACAGATCTAACTGAGGCCTGCTGAGTCTCCCTGTGTCCCAGTCATCGATCGTGTGTGTTTGTCAGGCAGGGCTGCTATGGGATCATCAGGCTTCTTTACTTAATGGGCTGTGGTCCCCAATTTGGCCAGGACAAGTTTGGCACAGACAGTGTGTTTCTGTTGCGTCTGTGGTTTTGTGTGTTCACCACTGACCTGTACCAGATACGTCAAAGCGTGAGTACACAATAATTGTATCTGGCTTGAAAACTAGGAGGATTGCATGAATGAAACATTAATAAAATCGAAATGCGTAAAGAATTGTGTGGCCTAAGAATTGTGTGGCCTATGTATAAAATGTCATAAAAACATAAAATAATTACATCTTGTCCACCGTTTTATACTGGACAGATTAATGTATATATCTCTACATCTTAACTGGATTTAAGGAAGGCAATCCAAAATGGCTGTGCTCCAAAAGTACTAGGAACACTTCTGCTTTTGTCTGTCTGTCTTTGTCTCTATCGGTTTGTCACTGTTTATGTATCTCTCTTTCTATCTCTCTTACTTTTTTTCTCAGAGATGAACCTTATAGTTTCACTCCTTTCCCCCAGTGCTGGCTCTAGCCCTATTAGTTCTGGTAACTTATGTCTGCAAAGTTTGCATTCCATCTGTGCATCTTCCCACAGTGCCCATCAGTTCCTCTCGGCAGAGACAATCTCCCATAGAAGACAGCTGGACAATCACAATCAATGCCACTTCTATTGCTATGCTACATGATGCAAGGGATTATCCTGTTAGCTCCACAGCTAACGACACTAAAACCACATAGGCTAGCGGTCTGCCGCTTACACCTGTTGTGGTCTCTCTGGTGTGTGCATGTATATATGTAGACCATCTGTCCAGTCGGGGAAAATAATGGTTTGTTTGGACTTGCTTTACTCCCTGTTTTACTCCCTGGTGCCTTTCGTTAAAACAGGGCTTTCAGACGGTCCAGTTGGACCTGAGCGGGGGTCGCACTGTCCTCCTGTGAGTGAGGGGCACATCATGCTTGTGTTCTACAGATGAATCTGGGAGGCAGGGCCAAATGAAGACAGGGCCAGACTTATATTTCAGCATCAAAGCCATAGGGATGAAATGAAGGTAATTTGTTTGTCCAACTTTCACACTATTCGTTGACAATACCTGAACGACGAAATTACTGGTCTTCCTTGTATGTACTAGACTTGTTCCGGCACATTCAGGGAGCCCTGGAATGCCAGTTTCCCCTGGAGACCCATCATCGACTGATGATTTATCGTCAGATTTCCCTTATCAACTCTCCCCCTGCTCTCTCTCTTCCAAAGTTATTTAAATGTATCCATGAAAACTGAGTTTCATGGCTCTGAGATGGAATAAGAGCTGAGTTGTGATGGAGGGATGCTGAATGGAGGGATTAATTAGTGAAAGTCTACACCTCAGTCCTCTCATATTTCTTGGTTTATCAGTTTAGATCCTGTCTTTCCTTCCAGTCCTGTGTTTGTATTGAAAAACATATCACGCTTGGGGGGGTGATGGGGGGGTGGGGGGTGGGGGGGTGAGGGGGGGTGGGGGTGGTGGTGGGGGACTGGGTGGCTGCTTCAAGGCAACAGTCAGGTTTCTTCTTTCATACTAAATAGGAGAAGCTGCCTAGTAAATATTTAATCATCAAAAAGCAAAGGATGTTGACATCACTCTGTGAAGGCCAAATGGAGCTTTAAAATGAAACTAAATGAAACTAATCCTGAGATAGTGGTTAACATTGTAAACCACATCCAAACAGTACTGACAATACTGTAACAATACTGAAGTCAAGAACAATATCCAGACCAATCTCCAAGACAACTGCAATTTAACCATCAAATCCCTAAAAAAAGAAAACTGGAGGTTAAACAGACCTCAGAAAAGTAAATGTTGTTTTACAACAAAGAATGCACGCACACACACACACGCACGCACACACACACACACACACACACACACACACTCTCTCTCTCTCTCTCTCTCTCTTTCTCTCTCTCTCTCTCTCTCTCTCTCTCTCTCTCTCTCTCTCTCTCTCTCTCTCTCTCTCTCTCTCTCTCTCTCTGTCTCTCTCTGTCTCTCTGTCTCAATCACACACACACACAAACATATGCAATGATTCCTCTGAGGGAGGATAGTTCATTTTGGAAAAAATACACAAACATTTTTATGGGAGCTCATCTGTCGTAGTCTACTGTAATGCCAAGACAAGACTCAGCACTCACTCCCCCACCCCCACCTGCAGCCTTCCCCTTCCTGAAATCAGCCCCCTCCTACAGCCCCCCGCCTCCCTTAACCCACTGCGCCAAAGCCCAAGTGTGTGACTCATGCTGATTCTGCCGTGTCTCTGATTACTTAAGGAAGGAAATCTGAATTTATACTGCTGTTGCTCTGATTTACAGCCAGGAGCTGGACAAGCCACGGAGGTGGAGGACGAGCGGGTCAACTCAGCCACATCTCCACTGAACGGAGGTTAAGAGCAAAGAGCCAGCAGTTGGAGTCAAAACACACTGGGTGTCGTCTAAACACAACACCTGATGTTGGGAAAGGTCAAACATGTATAGACGTTGCCAATGGTCGTCAAACCATTATGGCGTGGACACCAATTACTTTCCACCACATTTCTTGTCAGCATGAAGGGATGACTGTGATTAGCATACTTTTTTAGAATTCTGACCTGAATAAGTTGACCATTTTTCTTCTCTGTTGGTGGAAGGTTTTATGTCAGTGAGAGGCAGAGCTTCCACCATACATAAACCCACGAGGGGAGTCAACAAAGTGTTGGAGAATCAGGAAGATAAATCATTAAGATCTTCTTTCCGTGATGCGGTGTGAGGTTATTGATCTCGTTTGGTTTCCTGTTGTTTTGTGGCTCCTCTTTAGTATCCAGCTGACTAACTAACCATAGCCCTAATGAGCTGGATCTGCAAGCTGTCTGTCAGGCAGGCACTCGATTGATGGCAGCCTGGAGCGTTAGCATTGGCCACATTAGCCCTTACAGGTCACAGAGCAACATGTGGTTTAATGAAGGTGTGGTCAATGACTGGGTCGAAAATGAATGGAAACTTTGGAGACAAACAGAAGGGTCATTAAGTGTTCTTCAACGATGGAGATACCATACGGCTGCCTCCGCTTGTGTTAATTTACCTGATCTCTCTGTTGGAGAATGGGCTGTTAAGGAAGGAGTAAAGCTGAGAAACATTATGACAAGAGGGAGAACCACTCAGACACAAAACCCAGAGCAAGACTTCACCCTGAGAATTCCCAGGTAGCTCATGTTTCTTATTGACCTGGGTTGATTACTATTTGAAAATACCGTCAAGAACTGTACATCAGCATTTTCATCTGTATGGGGTGATCTCGATTATCTTAGTCAGTGAAGGGAACACAATGTACTTGTCTCATAACATTATGTAAATTACGCCTCAAGCACTTCTACCTGGTCAGAGCTTTTTTTAACCTTGAGCTTCAGTCCAGCAGCAGGTGAAATGTACTCATAAATCTTAGATGGAGTTAACGGTTTATTATTGATGAGGAGACAGAGATGATACTATGAAGACAGATAGGAAACAGGTACAGAATGGAATTCTTCTAGTGACATCATCCTGCCACCTCCTGTTAATGCAACGTTAGGAAGACAGATACTGGTCACTGAAGAGCGTGTAGGAGCATTTGCATGCCCTCAGCCTCTATTAGACATAACCAGTTAGGAGCTGACAGTGACAATATGTTAAGAACTGCATTTCCTGGTTCTAAATGTTTAAGGCATATTTTCCGGCACAGATTTGTATTTATTTATAAATAATTAGAAGCTCCCTTTAAGAACACTCTCCATTCGTAGTAATATCAGTGTATCAATCCAAGCACGATCTGGGCCTGGCATCTGCTGTGAATTGTCATAATTTCTCACTTGTCTCATTACTGTAAATGACACAAACTATTCTTCTCCAGTTTATTACTGTCTCTCAGGAATAGCGGCATTTGACTGCGTTCTGACAGACCATTTTTCTTTGTGTAAATGCCTCTTGAATGTCTTTCCCTCTCCGCTGTCCCTGTATGCTGTGCTAAGTGTTTGGATGTGGTCCACCATGCTGCCACCAGGCAGCATGACACGTTATACTCACAGTAATGACTCCTCTAACACTGCTCTTGAGTGTAAGCATCAATCTAGCTGGAGAAAGACATTGAGAGAAGGGGGTATGGGAGGGAGAGAAAGAGGGTGTGTGTGTGTGTGTGTGTGTGAGAGAGAGAGAGAGAGAGAGAGAGAGAGAGAGAGAGAGAGAGAGAGAGAGAGAGAGAGTGTGTGTGTGTGAGAGACAGAGAGAGAGTGTTTATGTGTGTGTGAGAAAGAGAGAGGCAGAGAGGGTGGGGTCATCTATCTTTCTATCTGTCTAACTTTAGCAAACACCATAGCTCATTTAGCCACTGCAATGTGTTTTACAATGGCTCCCCTGATGGCAGTATTGATTAACTCTACACTCAAGTTCTGTTTCTCCTGCGGTGGACATTTGAGATCGGGGAGTCAGGTGGCTGAGCGGTGAAGGAATCGGGCTAGTAATCCGAAGGTTGCCAGTTCGATTCCCGATCATGCCAACTGACGTTGTGTCCTTGGGCAAGGCACTTCACCCTACTTGCCTCGGGGGAATGTCCCTGTACTTACTGTAAGTCGCTCTGGATAAGAGCGTCTACTAAATGTAAATGTAATCATCTACTGAGAGCTCTGAGTTTTACAGTTTTTGCGGCCTAATTGCATTGAGCATTGCATTGCATCATGCAAACATTTCTGAATGTGTGCATGATTTCTCTCCAAAGCACATTCGAGTTTTGACTCTCCCGAAATGGGTAGGCACACTCACACACAAACACACACACACACATCCAACTTCTGCTAAGCTGGTCGGTTGTCTCTGTGTGATCTCTTCCATCCCCAACTGAGCCTTGTTCAATATTTCAGCAGTGACACACTGAGACTGGCGTTTCTAGACCGAGCGGTACAGGACTAAAGTTGGCAAGGAACGACACAAAGGGATCGTATGCGTGTCATAGTCCAACAGAACACAGCTTTTTTGAGTAGTTATGTGTGTATGTGGGTTTGTGTATCTGGGCTGGTGTATACTGTAGATTATGTGTGTGGGTGTGTGTGTTTGTGTGTGTATCGTGCTGCATGGGTGTGAGTCCAGAAATAATGTGGTGATCCAGATCTGACCAGGACGATGACATCAGTAGGACAGAGATGAACAGCAGTTTCTCTAACTCATGGCTAGACCGTAGCCCCTCCCCCTTTCCCTGTTCTACCTTCTCTATCTGCCGTCTCTTTTCCTTTCCTGCTTTCCTACCCCTTACCACTCCATCTCAATTCTCTCTCTGCTTCCTATACCACCTTCTCCCAATGTCCCCTCCTCTCCTCTTTCCTTCCTCCTCCTCGTCCACTTTGTTTCCTAATGATGGATTGCTTTATCCTGCCTGTGCCCGTGCCCACCCTCAACCTCACCCCCCTTGCTTGATGGAAACTGAAACATAAAGCGACATTAATATCTGGCAGAACGACAAACTTGAAGAACTCCCCTTCTTCAGAAATGCATCAAATACGTTCCGGATGAAGAACATTTTTTTTTTTTCACTTAACGAAAGTAGCTTTCTGACCTGGCACAGCATAGGAGCTGATGTCTGTGAGAGACATCCAGGATTAGCCCTCAGACTGACACCATTTGCTTAACGATGACTGAAGACAAAAATGGAAACTTCTTAATTTGCAATCTGTCTGTAGTTAACATGGTCTTGTATTGAAGACCAATGAATGTGCTTGCGTCTAGATGTGTAGAAACGTAAACTGTAGATCACTGGTGTTCCCATTAGTTTGTAATAAACCTTCATCCCTCTGAAGGTTTCATTATAGTGTCCGAATGTTCTCTTCTCTCATTCTGCCAGAGGACTACCTTAGAGTTCGGACAAAAAGCACTGTAAAGAAACAAAGAGATACACACACACAAGAACAAACACACACTCATACTCTTATACACCCTCTAAAACTCTCTTTATACTGTCTCAGTCCTATTTTTTAAACTACTCTCTCTCCATTTCTCTCTCTCTCTGTCTCACTCTGTCTGTATTGCTCTCTCCCCCACTTCCTCTCTCTTTCTCGCTCGATATATTTCTCACTCCCTCTTTCTCTCTCCCTTCCTACCCCCTTTTCTTTCTCCCCCAGATAATTTTGAGTCAGGGCCTGCTGTATGGATTTGGCCCAAGGTGCTGTTCTCTCCACTCTCCAGACCCTTTCAGTCTCCATCTCTTCACATCCCTGTTTTCACTTGCCTCTCCTCACATCATTTTTTCCCCATCTTTCACAGCCGTCTTCAGATACCCTCAGCGTTCTGCCATTTCCCTCGACAGTACTCCATCCTCTGTTTGGGTAAAGTCTCCTCCAGAATTGTGGAAATGGATCATTCCACAGAGATATCCCCATCTAATGGTATAAGCATCCGATGTCTTCGACATTTTCCCTAGGTTAGAGCTTAACAAAGACCAGCAGTGTGTGGCCAAAGGGAAATTAATTCCAGCCATTTTATTTGGCTCAGTTGTTGCCCTCAGAGCAAGACCCACAGTGTTGTCTTAACCCACGCGTTTCCACGACTACCTCTGAGGTTCAAACCCCTACACACACATTTACATTTTACATTTAGCAGACACTCTTATCCAGAGCGACTTACAGTAAGTACAGGGACATTCCCCCCCGAGGCAAGTAGGGTGAAGTGCCTTGCCCAAGGACACAACGTCATTTTACACGGCCGGGAATCGAACCAGCGACCTTCTTATTACAAGCCCGACTCCCTCACTGCTCAGCCACCTGACTCCCCACACATAGACTGGGGTGAGTTTCATGCAGTGAGGTGACCCGTTATATCAGTTGACCTCTTGTTTGTATAATCAGCACAGTGTCATGTGATCTCCACCCTCCATATGTAGTCTCCAGAGGGCCAGTTTAAGAGTGCATGTACAAACAGGAAAACTGATCTGCTTGGCCTTTAGCTACCTGTCAACAGAGTCTACAAAACAAGCTGTTTAACATGACATTATATTCATTTATTCAACGTTATTCATTTATTCAACCTTTATGTTTCACAGAGAAAGAGTGAAAATTGAAATAAAGAGACGTAGGTGGACACAGAGCGAACTTGTGAAAGAGACAGAAATGGGTTGACAGAGAGGCAGAGAAATAAAGTAGGATAGACAGAGAAGATAAACAAGACTATGATATTGGCTTCAGTGAAAGTGTACAAAGCCCCTTTGAAGCATCTCTGTTTGTACAGTGTTGCAGAGTACAGCCTCTCCAGCAACTCACACTCAGGGGGGCCAAGTCTTCACCCCAGAAATATGATAAAGAGGCTGGTGTCATTTGGTCCAATTTATTTCACTCTCACTGATTAATTTGGCTGCTATCTTAAGCTCAAAGCACACAGCAAGGAACAGGCACACAGAGTAGTATTCTGGGACAGTGAAAATCCATTGGAATTTCATAGTTTTGAACAGTGTGAGTCACTGAATAAAAAGAATGCGACGGTTGCTTTGGAAAGTACCCAGAATTTTTTTTTTTATCCATGCTGCCTTTCCAGCCTTTGGTCCTGCATTACCAATCCCAAGAAAACAATGATTTGTTGGTTACATGTGGTTGAGTTGAACATCAGCAACACCGAGTCTGGATGGGAGGAGACAGATACTGGCAGGCCCAAACAAGCCTGTCTGTCTTTAACTCTTATTAAATTAAACATCAATGAAAAAACAGTTTCCTGTTGACAAGGACACTTGTGTAGCCTGACAATGATAATCAAGTCAGTTAAGGGATGTAGAGTGATGCAGGGACAACAGCAGACAGACAGTCTCTAGGATTATTGTGACGTAGGATAGACTATTTCTAACTGGTTCAACTGTATATACTCATATGAAGCACACACTGTACACCTTAATGGATGATTGGCTATTCATTTCGGCACTTCATCACATCATCACAATCCTTTGTTTTGTAAAAACACTTTTGAGGTTCTTGCTGTTTAACTGTAACTTGTCTAACTACATGCTCTTATTGTTCTTCCCTTTGGGACTTATTTGGTTTTCACAATGTATGCATCATGTTTGGCTACCCGCAATGTTTGGGGCTATCTCGTTGTTATGATCAGTGACCTATGCACTTTTGTAAAACTCTCTTGGAAGTCGCTTTAGATAAAAGCGTCTGCTAAATGCATAAATGTAAATGTAAAAAAAAAAAGAAGCCAATTGAGAATTACCTCTGCGCACCGTAATATTCACAACAGAGTTTTTAGCCCAATGTTGGCCCTTTAGGGAAAAACTGTAATTATCAAAATACGTACAAACCTGAAGTTCTACTGTCTGTGAGATCATAGTTGTGTTGAGGTGATGTTATTATGGCCTGTTCCCTTAGGATTCAACACAGTAGACTTCGACCTGAATGATTCTGATTCGACATTATTCTCAATTGGTGAGACAATGGAGCCACTGTAGAGGTGAAAAGACTGGAGTCTGGCAATCAATAATAAGCATGTGAATACAGAAAAACTGTTGTTTTCTATCCATTTCAACGCATTATGTCTTCAGACTGCTTCAGACCAGGCTTAATGAAATAACAGGACTTATTTCCCCTCTCCATACTTAGCCAGATCTGATAGGAAAGTTATGAAGTTGAAAGCCATATGCAGAACTGGGAAGATGCCAGGAACACTGATGTGCTGCTGTTGAGCCTCCATGGCTGTGATAGTTGATGCATGGCTCAACTTTCTGTCAGGGTGTTTGTACAGTGCAATATGTATTTATGTAGGAATGTGAATTGGAAAAGACAAAATGAATGAGAATACTGTATGATATCCAAATGTTATCCAGATTGCTTCCCAATAGAGATGTCCACATCCAAAGTCTTGGATTGACAGGATAGCAAAGTTAAATTACATTTAAGTAGAAACAACGATTCAAAAATATCAACAAAATGCCATACCTCAGTCAACAGTGAGTAATTTTAAATCTCTGAATAATTCAATTGCAATACTATGACAATTGAGCAGATTATTATTATTTCTCTTCACATTCTCAAAGCAAAATTACACTTGTTTAGTTAGACAGATCAGTGGTTGTCATGTTCAACCCATTGATAAATTGATAAATGACTGTCAGTCTTGCTGTCAAAAAATGCTCATCTGCGTCCTGTTGTTGATGGTGTTGGGTCCAGGAACAAGGTGATCCACAGCTTGCAGGGTCGGGCCAGGCCGGTCTCTCATCTCTCTCAGCCACAGTGGAGCTCATTTACAGATGGTGGAGGTGATGCTCTGTACCCTGGATGACGTAACGCAATGGAACATGCTGTGAGTGCTAATGAATGGGAGCCTAGATGTCCTGGGTATGGGAGAGAAGCTTTGTTGTGGTTCTCACCTCCTCATCAGTTCACAACCCATGTGTGAGGGAAGTACAGTGTCTGGATATCATGAATGGGTAAAGGTCTACTCAGCAAATCCCTGTCATCTTCGGAATACAGAATTCTGCATGAGACTAGATGACAATTCAGTAATGCACAAAGGACCACACAAAACCTTTTTGAATTGTTCCATTGTTCCGTCTGTAGATTGTTGGATATAGACAGAGTGGTGAGTCTCACACACACACACACACGTACACACACACACACACAAGTCTCTCACCTTCCCGCTGCAACATTTTCACAGCAGGTTTGTCGCTGTCTTGGGAATCAGTATCAGGCTTCTCAATGAAAACACATTGTAAATCAAACCCGAGATATTGGGTGAATTGAAAAGGTTATCTGGTTGTTGGTGACGGTGGTGATGATATTTGAGGTGGTGATTGTGATGGAGGTGATGATGATGGTGGTGGTTATAATGGCAGCAATGTGAGATAAAGTCTAAGTGTGTTCTCCAGAAAGCACACTTGGTCACTGCACAGAGTTCCTGCAAGGTAGAGATGAGATGGGCCCTCACTATCAGACACATCATGCCTCTTAAATTAAATCATTACAGAGAAACACAGACAAGGTTTCAATACTCAAAGACCTCTTCTGTCATCTTTCGAGCTCTCCTCCTTCTTTTCCTCTCCACTACTTCCTCTTTGTCAGTTTGCAAACAGATAATTTTTTGTTGTCTCTGGTCTGTATGAAATGTCACTTGAAGGCAGGGTCGGTAAGGTTTGCAAACACAACCATTTTTGCTTGGGTTCGAAAGGATTCAAACCAAACTAGACCACTCACTCCCTTCAAAGCCACTCGCCCAAAACACATGAATGTGGTGTTTGACTTCTGCCGGGTGGTAGGTCTGTAGACAGACAGGTATCCCATGCAATCATTGCATTGACGTAAAGGCACACCACAACAACATTACCAACCCTGTCTTTCAGAAATCCGGAGACAAAGCATTAATTCTGAAGCCTACTAAAAGTAATGATGCTGTGGTAATTGAATCCTTTGATTTGATTTGAGATCATCCTGAGATATGGGGGCAGTCATAGGGAGGTCAGGGTGGCACCATAACAGGAGACCCCAGGCAATGGGGTAGAGGCTGAGTGGGAGGGGTGAAAGGAGGCAGTGTGTGGGATATAGGAGGCAGAGTGAGGAGGGAGAAGTGCTGGGTGAGGAGGCAGTAGGGCAGGGGTTGGGGGGAGAAGGGCAAGGTGAGGGGGAGAGTAAGGGATGGGTAGTCCTGATGTGAGGAGGCATTGTGTGGTATGGAGGAGGCAGGGTGAAAAGGGAGAAGAGGCTGGATGAGGGTGGGGAAGAGGCAGGGTGAGGGTGCAGAGGGACTGGGTGAGTGGGCAGAGGGACTGGGTGAGGGGGAGAGGGACTGGGTGAGTGGGCAGAGGGACTGGGTGAGGGGGAGAGGGACTGGGTGAGGGGGGAGAGGGACTGGGTGAGGGGGAGAGGGACTGGGTGAGGGGGAGAGGGACTGGGTGAGGGGGAGAGGGACTGGGTGAGGGGGGAGAGGGACTGGGTGAGTGGGCAGAGGGACTGGGTGAGTGGGCAGAGGGACTAGGTGAGGGGGGAGAGGGACTGGGTGAGTGGGCAGAGGGACTGGGTGAGGGGGGAGAGGGACTGGGTGAGTGGGCAGAGGGACTGGGTGAGTGGGCAGAGGGACTGGGTGAGGGGGCAGAGGGACTGGGTGAGTGGGCAGAGGGACTGGGTGAGTGGGCAGAGGGACTGGGTGAGGGGGCAGAGGGACTGGGTGAGTGGGAGAGGGACTGGGTGAGGGGCAGAGGGACTGGGTGAGTGGGCAGAGGGACTGGGTGAGGGGGGAGAGGGACTGGGTGAGTGGGCAGAGGGACTGGGTGAGGGGGGAGAGGGACTGGGTGAGTGGGCAGAGGGACTGGGTGAGGGGGCAGAGGGACTGGGTGAGGGGGGAGAGGGACTGGGTGAGTGGGCAGAGGGACTGGGTGAGGGGGGAGAGGGACTGGGTGAGTGGGCAGAGGGACTGGGTGAGGGGGAGAGGGACTGGGTGAGGGGGAGAGGGACTGGGTGAGGGGGCAGAGGGACTGGGTGAGTGGGCAGAGGGACTGGGTGAGGGGGCAGAGGGACTGGGTGAGGGGGGAGAGGGACTGGGTGAGTGGGCAGAGGGACTGGGTGAGTGGGCAGAGGGACTGGGTGAGGGGGGAGAGGGACTGGGTGAGGGGGGAGAGGGACTGGGTGAGGGGGAGAAGGAGAGGGACTGGGTGAGGGGCAGAGGGACTGGGTGAGTGGGCAGAGGGACTGGGTGAGAGGCAGAGGGACCTGTTAATGCAACGTTAGGAAGACAGATACTGGTCACTGAAGAGCGTGTAGGAGCATTTGCATGCCCTCAGCCTCTATTAGACATAACCAGTTAGGAGCTGACAGTGACAATATGTTAAGAACTGCATTTCCTGGTTCTAAATGTTTAAGGCATATTTTCCGGCACAGATTTGTATTTATTTATAAATAATTAGAAGCTCCCTTTAAGAACACTCTCCATTCGTAGTAATATCAGTGTATCAATCCAAGCACGATCTGGGCCTGGCATCTGCTGTGAATTGTCATAATTTCTCACTTGTCTCATTACTGTAAATGACACAAACTATTCTTCTCCAGTTTATTACTGTCTCTCAGGAATAGCGGCATTTGACTGCGTTCTGACAGACCATTTTTCTTTGTGTAAATGCCTCTTGAATGTCTTTCCCTCTCCGCTGTCCCTGTATGCTGTGCTAAGTGTTTGGATGTGGTCCACCATGCTGCCACCAGGCAGCATGACACGTTATACTCACAGTAATGACTCCTCTAACACTGCTCTTGAGTGTAAGCATCAATCTAGCTGGAGAAAGACATTGAGAGAAGGGGGTATGGGAGGGAGAGAAAGAGGGTGTGTGTGTGTGTGTGTGTGAGAGAGAGAGAGAGAGAGAGAGAGAGAGAGAGAGAGAGAGAGAGAGAGAGAGAGAGAGAGAGAGAGAGAGAGAGAGAGAGGCTGCAGCTTCAGCATCACTGGAATGCATCACAGCGCCTGGGTCGAGGAGCTGCACTAAACTGCGAGCGCACGTGAAACCAACTGATTCCGAACTGGGAGCGTGTTTCGGTTGTTTCCCCAACTGCATAGATGTGGACGTAAAGGTGGCAGAAGAAGCTTCGTTCCAGGATCCTATGTAGACAAGTCATGGATTATTTTAAACCCAACACTTTGTTTCAAATAGCTTTCAGCGTCTTGATAGGTAAGCAGCTGAAATTACGCAATTTTGCATGAAGTATGATCAACCGAGTCACGAAGGGAATAAAGTCACTTTCTGAAATATTGATGCGGTTTAGCCATTTCTGGTTCATATTTCTGAGTTCAGCACAAACTTTTTAAAAACTTGATGAGAAAGTGAATTTTTTCTTGTGATTATTTTCCTGAAATGGAAGGAATTCCGTCTCATTGTTCTCGCTCCATCAAACTCACGAGTCCCAATTCATTAAGAATCCAGCGTGAAACCAATAACTTGAGGGCCGTGTAATTCACCCAAAATACACCCTTTCCTGCGGGAAATTGCTATCGATTTCAAAACGAATTTCTCTCCTCAAAGATATTTTAGTGCTTGGTCAGTGGGAAAGTGAGAAAAACCATGTCCTACTCGCACCAAACGTAGGACACACAAACAATGTTTACGCTTCAATATATTACATCTAATCTTAATCTAAAAGCCTACACCGATAAAGTAAAAAGGATGTGCCTAAAAAGCAGTTTAAAAGATTTGTCCTTTGAAATGCGCCACTTACACTTCACACATTCTCAGTTGTTGTCTATCATTTCAAATAAATAAAAAGGGATAGTTTAGAATGTTTGGGTGCCAGACTTTAATCACCAAGGATGTGCCTAAAAAGCAGTTTAAAAGATTTGTCCTTTGAAATGCGCCACTTACACTGCACACATTCTCAATTGTTGTCTATCATTTCAAATAAATAAAAAGGGATAGTTTAGAATGTTTGGGTGCCAGACTTTAATCACCAAGGATGTGCCTAAAAAGCAGTTTAAAAGATTTGTCCTTTGAAATGCGCCACTTACACTGCACACATTCTCAATTGTTGTCTATCATTTCAAATAAATAAAAAGGGATAGTTTAGAATGTTTGGGTGCCAGACTTTAATTAAATGTTTTACTTAATTTACTCATTCATGCCTGAAGTTTATTCAATTTAATTGGATCTGAATACAACCATGAACACTGATTTGTTGTCAGCTCGCCTCTGCCGTGCTACGGTTGCCTGGTTGCAGCTGCACGAGCGCTGCCAGCATTGGGCTTCTGTATCTAACGCACTTCCTGCCATTAAATGTATATTTTGACAAACTGTATCAAACTGTCTTGAAAAAAGCTAACAACATCTAATTGGAAAGGATGTAGGCTTATGGAAAGGATGTAGGATGTGACTTAGTTTAAACTAAGTCACATATATGGACAATTAAATGTGAGTTATATACATGTGCATATTGGTTCTATTATGGACACAGTGGTGCTCATATCAACACCTTCACATTCTGAAACATAAATTTGAAGTTGCTATGCATTTAAATATATCAAAGGAAAACACTAAGAAACACTGAATTCAGACATGAAAAAGGACAAACTATGAGCTCAATTGGCTCAAACTCCTCACATGGAATTGATTATCTCCTATCCTTCCTTACATAATTCTAACGTTTAGAGAAGTAGGCTTCCTGTATGAATCTCAGATCTTTAGTATGCAGCCCGGCAACCCCACCATGGCTAGCATAAAACCTGGCAGCAGGAAACTGCTGTGACCACAGACCACCGGTGTTGCCATACAGTACGGGTTTGAGTGAGACTGCTCCTTTGTTTGGGGTCAGACTCTTGCTTTTAGTAAGATTGAAGAAAACCAACACAGCAACGAGGAAGGACCTTACAACCTGATTTGAGGTTACAGTCGAGCGGTAACACAATCATTGATCCATGAGAATACGACTCAGTGGAGATGCTCTTCTTACGTAAAATAATGAAGGGGAAGGATTCAGTGTCTTGGAGTGGATTGTGTTGTAGGCCTCTAAGGGTGTGTAATGGAAGAAAGCAGATAAACTTAGCGAATTGTCATCTCAGCAAGAGTATTTGTATTTGACGAGGGCCCATTTGACCCAAGTCTGGTGTATGTCCATGTCTGATCTAGTGGTGAAACTAGCTGGAATCAGAAAACTACTCAATCACTCAACTCTTTCAAACTGCATTCTCCTTGAGATTTTCATTTTATTTGATCTCTACACCCCCTCTGGTTTGCTGGGTCTCTCTCCCTTTAAGCACTTCTGTGTAAGTGTTCTGTGAAGAGAGAGTACCTGCAATACTACCTTTCACATCCATACACACTTTGAAAGGCCACATTTACATTTAGTCATTTAGCAGACGCTCTTATCCAGAGCGACTTACAGTAAGTACAGGGACATTCTCCCCAAGGCGTTGTGTCCTAAGGACACAACGTCATTGGCACAGCCGGGAATCGAACCGGCTAACTTCTGATTACTAGCCCGATTCCCTAACCGCTCAGCCACCTGACTCTCCATTTAGAAAGATCAAATTAGATTATTTTTCCATTTGTTGAATTCAGTGGAGATAAGATGACCAGTAAAGCAAAGCAAGTCTACTAGGCAGTGTGGCACAACTGTATGATAGTGTTACTTAGAACTTGAGGTCATAGGCCTAGACTAACCCTGCAGTGACTCCAGTCTAAAATGTGGAAAGAGTGGGCTGGTTAATTGATTGCGTTTGGCTAACATGGTATTGATTTTACAGAAGCCCTGAGCTGCTCGTTAGCAGACTTTGTACTAATGCAGTGCGTGATCTTGCCCTAGCACAGTCACATTCTATTGACACTGAAGGTTTGTCGTTTCACTGAAGTGAGGGCTTTTTGGAGAGTGCTGTAGGTGTTTGTGGAGCGTATGAGGTGGCTCTGAGGTTAAGACGTATAAGCCTGACAGTTGCCTCTCCTCCTGGGTTAATGGTACAAACGGTTCTGTGGTTGGAGTTTGGAAGAGCTACCTGCTCCGTGCCTGTTTTGTGGGTTCTAAATGGACATGCCTCATTTAGGGACAGGTCTCCTTCTATGATTAGGTTATCTAAGAATGTCATCTTCTGGGACTCATCAAGGGACTTTCTTGAGTGTGTCTCCCTGTGGGAAACATGTCATTTTCTGGGTATGTCTATTTGGAAGTCACTCTTCCTTTGCAAGGTGTGACTCCTTCTCTTCCTGCTGGACATGTGTTAGATGTTAGATCCAGCTCTAATTTCTGCTCTAATCAGTGTCAGGTCTCTCTTCTGACAGAATGGCCAGCTGGATCACTGCCATGGCCATGATGTGGGCTTCACAGAAGAGTCAGATGAAGAAACAGCTGTGTCTCTGACCCAGCCAAGGATGCTATGTGCTTTAGCCCCAGACCACTAAATTGTGCTAGGTGGCTTTCAGGCTGTGATTGAACTCATTGTGTATTTTATTTTGTCTTATCTGAATCCTTTTGGCACTCTGAGGACACATTACTCAGTGAAATCACAGATGGTCTTTGTTCATCTGAAAAAACTGTCGAACGTTTCATTTCACTGATGTGCTCAATGTAAAACACTATGAGGAATGGAAAACACTTCTTCTTCATTCATCATAGTGAGTTAGGCCTTTTTTTGTTCAGTGTTACATTTACTACAGACAGTACATACATAAGTGTGTTGTAAAATATTTGAGAATATTGTTTTTATACTCAGAACACAGAAATACACGGTAACAAATATATTTTACGTATTTTTCCCAGAAAAACAATGTACACAGTGTACATCCCAACCAACACAAAGTTGCACATACAGTGGTCTACATACAAAACAACAGAATAGTTTACTGTATAGTGTATACAGTTACATTATTATTATTTTTCTTTGTATTTGCCGTAATGTTATGGCGTTATTTTCTAGGACCATGTTCATGATTTCAGTTTCCTGTTCAGGAGACAGAAGACGTTCCCGACCACCTTGCGTTGGTAATCTTTCAGTTCTGCCAAACAAATAGTAAAATACTGTAAATACTGTGTAGGAATACAAAGTAGGAATACATTTTCCAAATACTTGAAACATACTTTATTTTTACAGTCCTACAGAACAGTCCACAGGCAATACTGTACTACTGTACTCATTGAGTACTGTATTGATATGCAGTAGGCCTACTGCAATTTTGTAGTGAGAGTAGATTTCTTACCTATTCTCATTTCGGAAAGTCCGGATGATGGATGCTACAGTGTACCTGCTCAAATTTGTCGGTACTCTTTGCCCAGCCTCCCTCATTGTTAGACCATGGTTGTCTACATGGTCAACCAAAGCGGCTCGGATCTCCTCAGAGATTATGGTCCTTGGCCTTCTTCATCCTCCCCGTCCTCCTCCTCTTACTCTCACTCCTCTGCCTCTGTTTCCAATGTTGGCATCCATTGCTCAAAAACAGAAGAGGTCACCTGTTGCCCTTTTATGCTAAAGCTCTGATTGCTAATTGTAAAACTGTGTGACAGGTGTTTGTGCCAAATGCAGAGAATTGTGTGTAGTGTTTTGAAAAAAGTGTGTTTTAGAACTGCAATTTGAGTGTAAAGCAGGAATTGTGCTTGTAGTTTAGCAGAATTGGTTCATGGGGTTGGTGCATGAGTTACCTGTTGTGGTCATTGTGTCTCAAGTACCAGTATTTGTGTGTAAACAATTGAGAAAAACTGTAATTTAGAGCAATGGAAATAATCAATCTTGATTGGCTTAGCAGAGAGAGTGTAGAGGGAGCAGGGTCTGTTTCATAGCTCAAATATACATCAGCACACCACTGCGGTGGCTATTGCAGTAGAGAAAACAGACCCAGATATCAGAATGTTTTCATTATGACTTGAGGCCAGGATTGTTTGGTGACGACATTGTTCATAAATTCTTTCATAATTTGTGATGATAAGTAAGCAGTATTTGTCTCGCTGCTATCTAAATATACATTTCTTCTCAAAGGACCAGCAGTCAAATTGCCAATACTTAATGAGATTGAGTAGTTAAGTAAACTCTATTGGCACATACTCAGAATGTGTTTGTATGTGTTTGTGCATGTTTTCCTGCACTCATGTGTTGATTCTTAGTTCCAGGCTTGTGTCCCTGCCTCTTTCTCCTGCAGTATGAAACGTCTGTGGTCAATGTTTGGGAAAACAACTGAGGGGTTTAGGGTCCATATAGGCATGAACCTCTTCAGACTGCTTTGTCACATGTGGAGAGCAGAATAGTTTCATAGCAGTTGTCTGGCAGGGAGGCTTGGCTCTGAATGAAAACAGAACGTCTCAATGATGCTGAGGGGACACAGAAAGAACCGAAGTGGATTGTCAAAGAAACCTGTTGACTTTTAGGGAAATTGTGTTTGCAAGTCTGTGCAGCAAATGGTGTATTTTCATATTGATGCATATTGATGCATATTAATGCCTATATTCAACATGCAAATATTTTTTGGGTATTGTCAATTGCAAACATCTATACAAATCTATGTTTGTTTTAAGTGAACTTGAACTACAGAATTTACATTGTGTAGCTGTATAGATGCAAACATCTATACAAATCTATGTTTGTTTTAAGTGAACTTGAACTACAGAATTTACAGTCTGTAGCTGTATAGATGCAAACATCTATACAAATCTATGTTTGTTTCACTTAAAACAAACATAGATTTGTATAGATGTTTGCAACTATACAGCAGCTCAGACCTGATCACAATACAAGAAGAAAAGTCTTCCACCGTGCCATGGGTTCCAAATGTACATGCTATCAATGTAAAGTATCAAGAAGTAATTATCATATAAACATTGAGACAGAAGAAAGCAGACAGACAGACAGACAGACATATAGCAACAGACAGACAGACAGGCAGATAGCGACAGACAGACAGACAGACAGATAGCAACAGACAGACAGACAGGCAGATAGCGACAGACAGACAGCAACAGACACACAGACAGACAGATAGCAACAGACAGACAGACAGACAGACAGACAGATAGACAGACAGACAGAAGGAATTAAAAACATTCATACAGATAGATAGACAGAGACAGGATGTGTGTGAGAGAATGTTGTGGTTTTTCAGCGTAAAAGGAGAAGTACAGCGGCCAAGCAGACCTTAGCGAGCGTATCTCATTTAATCCAGACCAAGCTGCAACCAATTAAATGATAAATTGAATTATAGGGCTTAATTATTTTGGAAATGCCAGGAGCCTGCTTCATGAATGGGCCCTCAGAAGTGTTGCAGTAAAGGAGCAGTGTTTTAGTTTTACAGCAGTTCACATATATAGGCCAGTCTCTGAGTTTCTTCTGGACCATGCTGTTCTGACCAGTGGGGCAGAGAGATACTAGCAGGTGCCACTGTCCTGTTACTTTGTGACAATGGAAAAACCAGGGGCTATACTTGCTTCACCATCCGAGGATGAGCGCATAGTGTGTGTGTGTGTGTATGTGTGTTGGTGTAACAATTCTTGGTAAAACCAAGAGTCCCCACAGGGGACTCACAGGGGACTCACTCTATCCCATAACAGGGGTTATAGGATAGAGGTTAGGGATAACACAATTTTGAATTGGACTGAATTGTGGGTCTTCACAAGACAGAGTAAAAAACGAATGTGTGTGTGTGTTTCTGTAGCGCTAGCTCTATGTGTTCCTGCAGGCCCAGCATATGAGAGGTACAGGTAGAGCTACTAATATCACCAGCCCTACTGAGCGTGACAAACCAGGACAAAACCTATTTCCTCTGAGACTGGATATATCCTGTGTGTCACTGTCCTGTCTGCCCCAATCCCCAGATTGTGATGTCAGATATCTTGTTAGACAGATTGATCTGGTGAACAGCATCAATTTTCACTCTGGACAATGCTGCAGGAGTGTTTCTGCTTGTTGATTGGACGAGGGCAAAGGTGCATTCAGAAGGCACTAAACAAAGATGATTTTTGTGAAATTGAACACGTTCTCCCGAGGCGGCTTCTCAGACTAGTCCGTACCTACTGTGGCCTGTACTTAGTGTGTTCTCTGTTGATGATATCCTAAACAACGGACCAGTAACATTTTCCTGGTCTGAAAGCAGTTCATCTGGAACAAAGACAAAAATAACACCTACAGCATAATTGTGTGTGGTGGCAAGAGACAAGGAGCCAGCTAAATAGACAGGCAGGCAGAGAAAAAACAGACAGACAATTCGAATTCCGGTGGAATTCGTTTTGGAATTCATTCTGTGTTATCATTGGTTGGTCTCTGTTGGTTCAGTCTTCCTTGACTTCCCATCGGCGGCTTGAATGTCTCTGGCAGAGACCCTAACCCCATTCTCAAGCACATACATTGAAAAGGGTTTGTTAGTGTCTCTGCCTTGAGAATTTAGTTGGGGTTAGACCAACAGCATGTTTTTTTCCAACCTGTTATTAGAGCTGGTGCAGTTCTACATTGATGGAAAGGATAAACATAATTTTTGGATTGAAGGATAGAGAGGGTTCCGTAATCAAGCAGCCAATTACATAATCACAGAAAACACTACCATTTGATAAGTTAACTCAAACCAGCGCAATTCAAACACCCTTACGTAGCAAACAATTATCCATGTGTAAGCACTAACAAGCAAATATACTCAACAAGCAATCAGGGGTTTGGAATTAATACAAAGGTAAGCTCATCTGTACTTTGAAATCATGGATGCAAATATCAGAGGAAGAGGCAGAATTGTCAGAATGAGAGGAGGTGGACAAGGGAGAGGAAGAGGCAGAGGAAGAGTAAGAAGAACAACAATCTCAAATGAGATCCATGCCACACCATAACAGAAATCCCTATGACAGAACAACCTTCTCCAAGCCATGGAAGAAGCTTGTGGGGACATTACTCTGGAGTCATGTCAGGCATGGCTCAAGCATTCAAGGGCATTTTCCCTGATGTTTGGCTAGAGAAAACATTGCCTGTGATGTTGAGGAAAATCTCTGGCCTGATCCTGGTCAGAGAGAGGATGCTGACCCAGAATGAACAGTACTGTAGTGTACTCAAGCCCTGTTACCCAGATAAAAATTATTTGTTTATTTCCTTGTTTTTCTTAGCCTTTGTTACCCAAATTACAATTTACAGCAATGAATTTGTGTTGTTGACTACAATAACAGTACTACTATTTGCATAATGTGACCGCTACAGTAACAAGAGCTCAACATGCAATTTCTGTATAATGTAAATAGAAAATAAACAGCCTGTAAGAAGGACAATTGCAGTATTTGTGAGTTTCATGATTTACCTCATGTCAAATTCATGAGGTGGAACATATCTAAAATTCAGGGACACATTATAGTCAATGGTTCTTAAAAAACTTTTTATAATAGTGTTTTCAATTCCTAACATCAGTGTGTAAAGGGTATTCAGAAGCTTGAATTTATTTGAGGGCTTTGTGTGTATTTGAAGTTAGATATATACAACAAATAATATGGTTTTGACGACAGTGTTTGATTTTGGATCAAAAGTCAAGGGTTTGGCCAAAACAGTGTAAGTATGAAGATGTGTGTTTAGAGTTTGGAGAAAACACAGTACACATTCAAGAAATGTGTCTTAGCAACTGAGAAAAACTGTATTCCAAGGTCAAGAGCTGAGGTTTGCTTGGATTAGAAATAACTGTGAAATTAGTATTGCTGCCAAAGTGACGGTCCAGAATACAGTATTTTAACCCATGACACTCCACTCTTCAGAGGATGATTCTACCCTGCTGCTGACCTCTGATTCAACCATGTAACACTCAATTAGACAACAAACAAATGACATGTGAGTGTGTGTGTGTGTGTGTGTGCGAAAGAGTATGAAGCAAGCATAACATACCAGTTGTGTTTAAGAGTTAATGGGTGAGTGTCATTGTAATGGTGAGGCTGCTTCTGGATGATTTGTCAGTCCGCATTTGTCAAAATGGCTAAGGAGCTGCACAGATGTGTATGTGTGTGTAAGAGAGAGAGGTAGAAAGATAAGGTGAAAGGTGCGTGTGTGTGTCCTATGAATCACTCTTTCCTGAGTTCCAATCCTAGCCTGAAAAACCATAGCTGGTTTGTATTCAAGGTCAAACAAGCTACTTTACTCTTAAAACCTGATTGATGCAAAGATGAACACAACAATTATGTGTATATGAAAAAAAGAAGTTATTGTGGTTCCAGCTGAAAACGGCACAAAGGCAATCAGTACAGGGATAAATGTTTCTGTTCAGCTCAACCAGTTGAAGTTGCTGATCTTCTGACAGGTTGGCACAGAAACAACTGTGGGATCAGTATTTTCGAAGAAGCAATTGAACTGTTGATCCAAACTAGCTTCTCTGGACCTGTTAGGCCCTTCCTGATTTGAGTTGTCAAGCTGTCTTTGGAAGACAGAGATCGTCCATCCTCATTGCTCTCCTTTAATTACCCTTGCCTTATCACCAAGGTAACACTCCTCTCTAAAAACTGATGCAGATGTTTCAGTGATGCTGTGTGTGTGCATGTTTGTGTGTGTTTGTGTGTTCATGTATGTTTGTTTTGTAGGCGATGTTGCTGTTGGATGAGCAGGTTCCTACTTGGACCTGGTGCTGAGAGTTCAAAGCTAATGAAGCTGAATCTGAAGCTGCAGACATGCTGGTGATGTTCTTTACTTCAGTGTTAGTGTGGAGGAACTATAAGTTCTCATAAAGGGCCTAAAAAAGGCAAAATAACTCATTATCATAGATTACTCACTACAAGTTTATTGGTTTTGTTTTATGGAGGTGGGACCTTTGTAGTTATGGCGTGCCAAAACATTCCATGTGCTTTCAAAGGGTTCTCAAATAAATGATACCCGATCATTCCGTTCCTGTTGTTTTGTGTTGTATAATTGTATTCTGTTAGGTGTTTTTTTTTCTTTCCTTTTTTTAGCAAAAGTAATCAAGTTATAGCTCTGGGTTTAAGCATCTGCAGCACTCGCCCCCCCCCCCCCCCACCCCCACCCCCAACCCCAACACACACACGCTCGTCTCCCCTAGTGCCCTAGATCTGGTCTAGTGGTCTGATGGTGGTGTTTCTGCGATCCATTTTTCTATCTCTGCCTCTTGTACCATATAATTGTGCCTTTGGGTTTGGAAGATGCTTTTGATTACTTAGAACTGAACATATTTGCGAGTGATTCATATAAAGCACTCTGTTCATCCAGTCCATTATTCGGTCTGGCTATGGCTGCTCATTGAAATACCGAAGAGAGCAAGGAGGACAGGAAGCTAGCTGGAGGGAGGTGTGTTTAACATTTAGGCTGACGTCAGCTGTCGTCATGCCACTGTGCTGCCATCTGTCTCCTAAGCTTAGTCTGTCTTTATTCATCGTCTTCTAAAGAGCGTTGTGTACATCTGGGTGTGAAATGTGCTGTGTAAAAAAAATAGTATTTTCCATCAGCTCTGTCAGTGGGATTTACAGTTTTCTGTACCTTGAAGGAAAACCTAATGTTAGTCTCGATCTGGATGCAGGATGTAGCTCAAAGGGATTTTCAAGGCATCTTTTTTTGCAGAAAGGGTCTAAAGAAAATGAAGAAATAATATTGTGAAGTACATTTAGATTATTTCTAACCTATGGGGTGGGAGTTGTGAGGTTGGGTTCCAATACATGTGTTTACAGTAGTTTTTTTTTTATCAGACCTCCACAAAGTTCATGGAAGGTGTGAGGAAAAACAGCACACATGCTATCAATTAAATACTTTCCAACCCTGAGATGCACTATTATCAAGAGTAAACAATCCCATTGTAACCTGGGGTTCTCTGATCTCTCTGATCTCACCCCTTCAGGCTCTACCTTTGAAGTTTGACTGGATTTGGAGGTTATGCGCAAGTGAGTGTGTCCGTCAGATATGCCATTCTTCTCCACATTCCTCATTCTGAGAGTATTGTATAGACCACAGCTCCATCCAGTCCATATATATAGGTAATTGTCCAAATCAATTTTTTTGTGTGTGTGTGAGCCAGTGTCCTCTCTAGTGGATGAGGCAGTATATGTATCAAACAGGTGCAGTCAAAGGAGATTAAATAGTGAGAGGAGAGGAGGAAACGAGAGGAGAGGAGAGCAAGGATAGGATAGATAGAAGAGCAGTTGCGAAGTGGTGTTGGCTGGTAGGAGCAGTATTGCAAAGAAAGCCCAGCTGTCTTTCTGTCAGACATCTGATGTGCTCCTTTGCCTAAGAGGACCACAACAGCTGCACCTGCAGACAGAAACCAGACACCAGACACCCATGGATTATAACTCACACACACATACTCTGGACCAGTATCAATATTGCTCTAACTGCTCTGCTTAATGAGCCCAATCTTTCTTATCTCAGAGAATCTAATCTTACACTCCTGTAGAGATATTTCACAATGAAATGAAAAGACGTTGCAAAGTGGTCAAATAAGATAAAGACCAGGATTTGACAGAACTTGGTTTGTCACACTTAACTCATTTTGTCAAATAGTTCAGTAACTAAAATATTAAACAAACCAAATGTTTAGCAAATGATAATATGGTCGACATTATCCGATCGAATGAGTTACCAAGACTGATTTCTCATTTAATGTGCAATAGAAGCAAATACTCAAGACTCAATGTAGCTACAATGTACAATACTTAATCCAGAATTGATTGTCAAAATGAACACCCAATCAATAGCTTTCCATTGACATCATGAAGATCACATGCTTTCTTGGGGAGGCTTGCAAGTACATTCTATTCTGGTATCTTGTGTTGATAATTGTCTGTCTCCAGGCTTGGGTCTCAATCTTTTTATAGGCAGCATCACCGTATCCGGATCCCTTAAGAAGGCACCATGTCCTCTTTGTGTTCTGGTGGGCATTCAATCCTCATCAAAGTCTGTTGTTATCAATCAGCCTTCAATAATATCACCACTCCGGCCCCACCCATGTGACCCAGCCGGACACAGCTGACAACAGGCTGCCCATTGTCCTGCTGCCCCTCCTCTGAGATATCGGCATGACGCAGGACCCACGTTGGTGTGTTGATGGTGTCTGTTGTCTTCTGACCCCCTCTTTATGATCTTCCTGTCTTTCCAAAAGAGAGAGAGAGAGAGAGAGAGAGAGAGAGAGAGAGAGAGAGAGAGAGAGAGAGAGAGAGAGAGAGAGAGAGAGAGAGAGAGAGAGAGAGAGAGAGAGAGAGAGAGAGAGAGAGAGAGAAAGGCCCACTAATGGTCAACCACCCCCAGGGTGATGATGATCATCTCATGTTCGGTTTCCGGTCATGAAGACAGTCCTGTTTCTGTGCGACCATGTTTGTCACACTCTCAAGTGAAATGAAGGCGTTTCTAATTCTGTCAGTCTTTTCCATAATTAGCCTTATCAGCTCAGTAGATTTATAAAATAATTATTTCTGCTGATCTCCTTATTTGGGAGCCCAGATGTAAAGTGTACAGAATGTGTAGCCTGGGGCTTTAAAATGATCCGACAGGGATGAGAAAACATGAGTGTGGCTTCATTGAGGTGTTTATAGTTGGTGACATTTTCCTACGCCTCCAGGGCTTTGGGAAACTGCTAACCCTCTCAGCCCAAATATTTTTCCCTGGAGATGAAAATATTCTTTGTTGTGCTTATTCTCAGCTGCCAACTACTTCTGTTCACTTCGGCTTTTTAATAGAAGCAATCTTTTCTTCATAATACTATTATTCTGTTTCTGTTGTGTGTTTTATTATCTTTCAGTGTGTTGATTTATCTGGTTTTAACTAGTCATGCTGACGAAGCCTCCATGGCATCCAGGGTGAAGCTCATTCAATTAAATTCAAGTTCATTGTCATATGTACAGGATACACAAGTATACAAATACAATGAAAAGCTTTGTGCCACTGAGCTACTTACAACAGTGCAGTTTTTAATAATTAAATAGATAGTACCGGACAATAATAACAACAAAAGATAAGATAATAATAATAATTAATTTAAAAAAATACACAATACTCACTGACCAATGTAATGAAACAGTGAGGGTAGGCAGTTGCAAGGTGATTATAATCATCGTATCGTAGTGTCAGATGTAGAGAAATATGACATCCTGAATTTATGTTTGTGTGTGTATCTGGCAACCTGGTGCCAAACATTACATTATAAGCAGTTTGAGGGGTCTTTAGCTTGTCACGAAGTTGCTGACCAGCTTTAAAAGCTGTGGCATTTAATAAATTATTATCATAAATATGTCTTATTCCCTAAAAATGCTCAAGGTAACCCAATAAAGTAAAAAAAGGTTGTTTGAATATCATGTCAATAAATACAGTTTTCCCAAACAATGTATACTCAATTGAACAGGTTTAAACTGGTTTATGAGCCAAGTCATAAACCAATTTCATGCAACTTTAAGGAACAAATACTGAGTTAGCATTACAAACAGCAATGAAGAGGTCTGTCCTCTCAGACAGCATGAAGCTGAACCAGGAGGGTTAAAGGTAAACTAAGCATTGTAAAAATCCTACCCAGTAAATGGAGCAAGTACCCCGCAGGTCTGAGATGTAGATATTCTTCTTCTTTTCAGTGCTTGTGGGTATTGCAGCACAGATGCTCAGCCAGTGATTTAAGGTTGAGCAGCTGTTTGTTAAGTCAGTGACGTCCTAAGTTCAATCTAAATGTACATTTTAACTGAAGCAGCTTTATGCTTATATATCGGGACAGGCCCTATGATGTTCATGGTCTGACTCAGTCTAAATGAGATACAGCAGACCAACAGGTGGCCGACCCTGGAATAGCGCTGACCTTTACGCTGCTGACCATCTGACTGTGCTCCACTGTGCTATCAATACGATTATCATCAACTGCCTTTCTTTTTTCTCTCTGCCCCTCTTTCTCTCTTTCTCCATTCTCTCCCCTTTCTGTTATTTTTGCCAATGTCCCCATCCTCTTTCCTTTTGCTCTCTCTTTTTCCCTCTATTTCCATCTCTCTGTTTGCTTCATTGTCTTTGGTCCACCACTCCCTCCCTCCCCTCCCCTCCCCAGTCAGCAGCTCCTGTCATGCTTTACTGGACCGGTCCTTGGAGGAGAACTTTCCAGACCATTCGCTGCCTCCTCACCTGAACCCAGAGGATGACAGCCACAGTAAGACTAGATACATCTCTATAAAACTCTTTTGGTTTGTGGTACAACCTTTTATAGAGATTAGACCAACATTTAGTTTTTGAAGTTTCTTCCATCATTACAAGGTTTTATGAAACTCTTTTTATTCAGTTCCTACACTCTCCATACTACACTGTTTATATTAGCTTGGCCAGGGTCACTTTAGAGTGTATTGAGAAACACACACTTGTCAAAGTGAGTCAAAGTGTTTCCTCCAAATCGGCAGGCTTTCTATTAGCCTAATGGTGGAGACTAGGGTTGGATGTTTTTAGAGTTACAGTTTCAGATTATGGTGATATGGGTATATAAATATTTCACTCCTGTCTTCAAACAATTATTATACCAACCAAGACCCCATCGTCTGTTTGTTACTGGTTTTAAACCAAAGCAAATACAGTTGTCAGACCGATTACGGCATCATTCAGCGCGGCAATAAAAATGTTTTGGATTACATATTTCACCCAACCACTTCCCATTGACATATTTTTGGTTCCTCCCGCAGACCTTCCTTTGGCTTGCTTATTAATGGCCTCTCCAATTTCAACGTCACATGACAAACCCCCAACATTACCCAAACCCTTTCCTAGCCTCCCATCCCCTGAGGTCAATCCCTGGGTTTGAAAATATTTTTATGGTACGGTATCTAGTTTAATTTGTTACTATTCAGCCTTCTGTTCAAACAGTCTATCCTGCCTTTAACTATTTAAGGTATAGCACACTTCCTTCAGATACCATAGGTTTAATAGTTTAAAGGAATAACATAAATGGACGATTGGATGATGAATGAATTCATCCAGGCGGGAGACTTGGGTTGTGACGGATGAGTGATGGGATCTCAGCCGTGCTTCCCAGAGCTCAACAGAAGGGCCTGGATTTCAATGAGGGAGGTCGAGAGCAGAGGAGGAGATGGGGAGGGGATGTGAAGATAGAAAACATGCTAGTGACAGTAGATCATGGTTGTCTTCATACTGTTGCCTATTGGTATCCATTTTATGGCTTACTAACTAAATGAAATCAAGTGTATTGTACTGTGAACACTGGGCAGTTATCATATTAATCTTAACTCCAGTTGAATTAAATGATGGAAAAATCATGGAGAATGATAACACAAAGAGGATTTATGATCGTCCTGAGATCTTATTTAGTCACTGGTGTGACACAGCCCCTAACCCAGCTCTTTGGCCCCGTCCAGCAGCGACCTCCTGTGATTTTGAGACCCCCTGCGCCTGGACCCTGTCCAATCACAGTGTCCGCAGCGACTGGCGGGTCAAGTCACCACGGCAACAGAGACCAAGTTCGCAGGTGGCCTTGAGGCCGGTCTCCGATCACTCTGAGGACAGCTCTGATGGTGAGAAGGGGAGGAGGAAGGAGGGAAGGAAGGAGTGCCTCATAGTGTCGTTTCCCACATTCTCTCTATTTGTCTTTACTTCCTCCCTCCTTCATGCCCATCACTCGCCTCTCTCCTCTTCTTTTCTTTCCCCCCTGATACTTCCTTTCCCAACTCCCTCCCTCCCTTCTCCCTCTCTCCCTACCTGCCCCCCCCTTTTCCTCATGCACTCTAAGAGGTTAGTTACTGTACACTAACCCTTATCTTTTCAATGTTTCCCTTAGGCCACTTCCTGCTTCTGAGCCCCTCCTCTGCAGCAGAAGCTTCTGGAAGCTGTGAATACCACCTGACCAGTCCAGTGATGCTAGGCAGTGGCCCGCTGTGCTATCTGCATCTGGCACGCTATTGGTCAGGTCCCCGGGTGGGAAACTTGTCTGTCCTGGTTAGGCCTGCCCACTCAGCTTCAATCATCGGCTCCTCTGGCCTAAGGTCCAGAGGACATGATGGTGGCAGGTGAGCATGGCTCAACTTACTTACTCATCCTCTTCATGTCTGTTTACTGGCACTGAAGGCAGAGACACCTTAAGCCGTTCAAAAACCTTTGTAAAGACAAACTCCTGAAACCCCTCTGAACCCCATTGGCCAAGCTTCGTAGCTCATAGCACTCTGATCACGCAAATCCTGCAGGTTATCTTATTATTATAGTAAGAATGATCAAATATAAGGACATGCTATTTTTCTTGGAACTCTTTTGAATTCTGGTAAATCTCCATTGCGGACAAGGCCGAGATCAGAGAGGGTTTGAGTTAGAATCTGTGGTTATGGAGCACTTAGACTAGTAGTAGTCTATCTGTACTTAGTGGAGGTTATTGACTCAGTGTCTGTGACTGTTTCCTATCATCTCTACTGATGGATTGAAGTGGCTGTCTAGCAGTACAGAGGTCCAGCTGTAAGGCTTTTATATGCAGAGCATGTCTTGACATTGGGTTGGCTTGACTAAAGAGATTTGACACAATCTTTATGGGCCGTGGTACTTTGTAGCAAAGGTATTGCATGGATTTCATTTATCCAGTAGCTCAAAATATCTTACTACAAAACTTGACACAGAGATAAGAGCGTCTCCTATATGTACCTATTGTTGGACAAATGTCCTTAATATTGATCTGCTCTAATGTTCAACTTGAAGCACTGCCATTCTGGAACAAGCTAAAAGCATTCATGTTTCTAAAAGGGGACCTTTGAATTGAAAATGAATATAATTGGCCGGGACAGAAGAGAGACGTATACTGGCCAATGAGGTTAGTTTGCTGGTAATAGGAGGAGTAGAGAGCATTAGAGTTTTGGGTGGCAGGAACTGCAGGACTCTGGGCCTGTATTTATCAAGCATCTTAGGGCTGGAGTGATCCACTACTGTTCCTCAGCTGTGACATGCTGCACCTTCTGTAAAAGGTCTGGAGCCTCTAAGGTACTGTACTCCTGGAGCGGCGGGTTTAGCGTTTGTACTGTAGAACCACGAGGTTATCGAGGTTTATCGTCAAGATGATCTGGAGAATCTGGATGGAGAGACTGATTCATCATTTTTCCTCCTGACTTGGGGGCCACATGATAGCTCACATTTGAGAATATCATTTTGTATTATAACTGCCATTACGCTCAAATTATTTTTGGCCCAGATTACAGTCAGCCTTTATTCAACATATAATCATTTCAGCACACCAACTGCTTTTCGAAAGGCCAATGTTACTCGGGGAAAGAGGGGATAATTGTCTTATTAGCAAGGTAACATCTCTGAGCAACAGTGAAAAGCTCTCCTGCAGTTTCCCCCCAGTCATTTGTCTTTGGGTCCAATAGAGCGTAGAGCTTAACTCAGCTTCTTTCAGGCAGGTGTGGGGCATACTTCAGCAGTGTATATAGGCAGAGGTTATTCATTAAAAGGCTTTTTACCAGTTCTAAAGTAATTATATGAGAAGTGCGAACAGAGCATATAGTTCAGTGTCAAACCTGCATTACTGTACTTTACTGTCAAACGTCACTTTTGTCCTGAAGAAGCGATTGGAGATGGACTTTTGCTGTGGTTGAGGTCACACATCCCATTTAGCTCTCTGGACGTATGGTATATCACTTCTTATCTGACTCGGTTCACACTGAATAATGGGCCTTGTGGAGCCTCCTACTCTTCTCAGGGACCATTAATACCCAGCGGTGAGGTTTAGCACTGTTAGTCCTTCCTGACAGACCGACTGATAAAAGGATTGTGGAGTTGAAGGATTTCTCGGTTCCCAGGGAAAATGGTTTAAGACTCTGCTACTCCCACATAAAGAGAGCTCATGCCTTCTACGCTGCCTGTCGCTAGGTTTAGGGAGAATTTAGCTTGGAAGGGGGGTAACTAATATTTTAAATTTGGCACTTTCCTTACACAGTACATTAATAACACTGCTTTTGGTGTGACGCACAATGCAGTAATATGCAATGACCACACACTCTAGACAGTTTCATATTTTAGACCTGATAAACGCTCACAACCTAACATGTAATGCAACAAATCAAAAGAAAGGAAACTAAAATGTAGTTAACTGTCTCTTTAAAACCTCTCTTGTGATTGATTGTGGCAGAGAGCAATGGGAAGAGCTGGAGGCTGAGATTGGACGAGTGGAGGAGCCGTTCCAGGTGACCCTGCTGTACCACTCCTGTCTGGACAGGGAAGTAGCGAGCATGGCCCTCGACTCCCTGGAGCTTAGGGACTGTGAAGTGGGTGAGTTCACTTCCACTCCATTTTATTTAAATAACATTTAAATATGCTTCTTGTCTTCTATGAGACAGGTGTCCGCTGTAATAGATGGGTTAGTTGGGTTAGTCAAGAGCAGTTGAAGCACTCAGTTCCATCAAAAATAAAAATGAAGTATACTAGAATAACTATAATCCTTAGCATCTAACAAAAGGATTGTCTGTGAAATTTCCATAGATTATCTTGTCTTCAATCTTCATGTCATCGTCTAAATTAAAATAGGATCTGCAACTCAGGAACATGGAATAATAAAAGTGCACTGTCTGTCTTTGCCTGTCTGCAGATCACCATGATCTGGATCTGGAGTTGGGCTGTAATGCAAGGTCTTTTCACTGTGATGAAGGAGGCTGTATAGACAAAATGAACGTGTGTGATTTCCACAGTGACTGCCCTCTAGGGGAGGATGAGGGCATTATTTGTGGTGAGTACTGGCTTCGACTTTACAATCTTCCTCAGTACATTTACATTTAGTCATTTAGCAGACGCTCTTATCCAGAGCGACTTACAGTAAGCACAGGGACATTCCCCCGAGGTAAGGAGGGTGAAGTGCCTTGCCCAAGGACACAACATCATTTTGGCACGGCCGGTAATCGAACTGGCAACCTTCAGATTACTAGCCCGATTCACTAACCGCTCAGCCACCTGACTCCTCGCTAGTGTATAGGTGTCCAGCATGTTATAGAACCAGGAAATCTAAATGTCATAATATAAAGTAACCCTCAAAACAAGTAATCTTCACAAAGTTGACCCATGACATTACGTGATATTGTGTTTGAGAAAAACACATTTTGAGGCAAGTAATTCCGCCTTTGCACCATAAATACACATCATCAGCTGATTTACTTGGATGGAATTAGATAATTTTGCCTTTGAGTGAATTAAGTAAATGAATGTGGTGTGGTAATGGGGAGTGCATGAGAGAGAGGTGTGTCAGGCCAGAGGGGAGCAGGCTCTTAGTCTCCCTGACAGGAGGCTTGCTTCATGCATTTTCTGTATTAAAGTTTAAGGCCGTGATAAATTGTTAATCCTTTGACTGGAGGCTGTGGATTAGACCAGCAGAATAAAAAACTTTGCCTGCTTCTGTCATGGTGAGAGGACAGGAAAGGAAAGGAAAGGAAAGGAGAGGAGAGGAGAGGAGAGGAAAGTAGAGGAGAGGAGAGGAGAGGAGGAGAGAATAGAATAGAGCTGTGATTTAGGTTGGAGTTTTCCCAAAATTGGAGTTCTTAGGTTTTTATGTGTTTCTTAATGTTTTACCCAGGTCTCTCTCTCATTAGAGGATAAAACTGAACTCCTGCTGCTTTTAAACAGTGACTCACCTGGATGCCGTGTCGCCTTTCATTTCCTCCTCAGATGCTCTTCCAATTGGTTCCCGCTGTTCGTTTGAGGCGGGGCCCTGTGGGTGGTCAGTGACCAATGAGCTCTCCTCATGGAGGACGGTCACCGGGAGGGAGCTCACGTATAGTGAGGACATGTTGGGAACAACTCTTCACGCTTCACCAGGTTTGTGTGTGTGTGTGTGTGTGTGTGGTGTGAATGCATTCATATGTGTGTTCCTGTGTTGGTGTGTGTGTATTTTGTGAAGAATGCTTTGTTTGATGGAATGACATAGGCTCAAACTATCTTTCCACGTTTGTCATGTTACTCCAATAATGGAACTCCATGTTTTCATATCGGATGAAGCAGGATTTTCATTTGGATCCAGGTTTTTTCCAAACATCAGCAAAGTCAAGGAGCTTAGTCTAGAATGATCCTGGGAGGCTTGCAGGAAATACGACATTCCTGGCGACTCTACATGAACTGTCAATGATTAAGCACCAGTCCGGGACCGTGGCAGTACAGTGCAGCACTGTGCAGCCCAGAGCGAACAAAGCATTGCTATGTGATAACCACTTTCGCTGTTAAATTGATTGCTATATTTTGAGCCCAGGATTTCACTCTCCATCCTGTTGATCTCAGTCCAAATGGGAAAGTGTGGCCGAGACCAAACAGGATTTACTGCTCCACCTCTCAGACCCTCCCACTGTTCCTCTGTGTGAGCCCCATCAGTCATACTCCTTCTGACAGCTGCCCTACGTCTTAATAAGCCCCCCCTCTGTGCTGCGTTTTTTCTGTTCCCCAGGGCACTTCCTCTTATTTCAGGTCAGAGAGAATAGTTCCCAGCTGGAGGCCTTCATCCAGAGCTCATCCTTCCCCCATCCTGTGTCCAGCACCGATTGCCAGGTAAGTGGATTAACCATCAACTTTCCTCAGTGGAAGAGACGCACATCAACATATTTGCTCTTTAAACCCAGAAAGTTTTTTTTCACAATAAATCATTGTGTGTGTTTCCAGCTCCATTTCTCCCTGTACCTCTACGGGGACTTTAATGGCACGGTACAAGTGGCCATCATCGATAATGACACTGCCACCTCGCCTCTTTTGTGGGAGAGATCCGGGCGCTGGAATGACAAATGGCAGGATATCACCCTGCAGCTGCCTGGACTTCACCATGGGTATTTGGAACATAATCATCCGTTTGATAACTAACACGTGAAATTTGATGGACTCTTTAACATCAATTCCTCAAAAATAGCTTTGCAGCTGATCCAGTGGTATTTTGTGACCTGCCTTCTCTGTTTTAACAGGTTCTACATCAAGATGGGTGCCACGTGGGAGCCTGGCTCTCAGGCAGACGTTGCTCTGGATGACGTCACCTTGGGGGCGGCGTGCTTCAACACAGGTACAAACAGCTCTCCTCCATGTAGCAGAGGTGATTCGGAACAGTGGCCGTGACTTTAAAAGCCCACTTGCTTTTGACAAGATGGTGAGAGGTTAGGGTTGTGAAGGTTTGATTCCCCCGTCTGGGACACATGGAACTGACATTTCCCAGATGATGTCTGAGTGGTTCATATCCTTGACTTCAACACCTCCATGAGGTCCATCTGTGGAAAAGGGCAATATTTAGATGGATATCCTTGTCTGATAGTCGGTAAATAGTAATATTGCAGATCTGTAAAAAAAAAAAAAGACAGCAGACTCTTGCTGAAACATCTGAAACCAGATGTAATGTTCAGTGATGCAGATGTTTTCTGATTTTTTCTAACTGGTGAGAAACCAAGTTTGAACATTGCTCTCCTGGGATTTAACCCGCAGCCCACAATTGGCCATAAAACCCTGCATCACCCATACCATTAGCACGCCAGAGGAACATTCTAGAGTTCCCAGCAATCAACAATCACCCATCCATCTATGGAACAAATCAGCAGTTTGATTCAAGAGACCTGACCAAGCTGATATGCAACATATTATATTGCATTTCATAATCAGGGATATAAAGAGGTTTAATTGAGGAATTTTATGATGCATTTATTGGTCAGATAAATACATATCAGTTTGGTGTGCTAGGGAGCAGGGGGTCTAGGATGTTAGTTAGGGTACGTATTTGGTAATAGTGTATTAACGTATAATGATGGCTACAGTTGAGTTTACGCCAGATGAGTTTAAGCTGGATTACAGCTCCTATTAGTCATATCCCTCCAACACTTCCCATATCACTGTCAATGTCCTCTTACTCCTCACATCCCTGTCTCAATAAGATCCCTCTTTTTCTCTCTCTCTACCCCTCCTCTCTCTCTCTCTCTCTCTCTCTCTCTCTCTCTCTCTCTCTCTCTCTCTCTCTCTCTCTCTCTCTCTCTCTCTCTCTCTCTCTCTCTCTCTCTCTCTCTCTCTCTTTGTCGCTCTCCCTCCCTCCTCTTTCTCTCTCTCCCTCTCTCTCTCTCTCTCTCTCTCTCTCTCTCTCTCTCTCTCTCTCTCTCTCTCTCTCTCTCTCTCTCTCTATCTCTCTCTCTCTCTCTCTCTCTCTCTCTCCCTCCTCTCTCTCACTCTCTCACTCTTTCCTCCTCCTCTGTCTATCCTCCTTTCTGGCCCCCTCACTCTTATCTCCTCTCAGCTCATCTTTCTTTTTAACATCTCAGCTCTGGACATTAAGTTACTCCCACAAACTAAAAATGTCTGCTTCAAAATCCACTGACCCATCTCCTTGTCTCTCATCCTCCACCCTTCCTCCTCTGATGTTTTTGAAGACAGTAATGAATAAAAGAGATGAGGAGAAGTGCCTGCATGCATCTAACTTAGTCAACATTTCTTTCTCTCTCACCTCATCTCCTCACAGATCTCAATTCCCTGCTGCTTGGACACAAGTTCTTCCATGACTTTGACCTCATGGGTGATCTGGACTTTTTCAGCCCTCTTCCGGAACCTTCTGCCTCGGGTAGGCCTCAGACTTGGCCTCTGTTTCCTTGAAGAATCTCCTTGTGATCTCTGTCTGTAGCTGTATACTTCTCTCTCTCTCTTTTTTTTTCTCTCTATGCATACCCAAACACACACACACACACTATATCTTATATTTTTTTCCCTATGTGACTGTACATACCAGGTGCAAACATTAATGTAATTTCCTCAGAATTCCCCAGTAGATGTGCTTATATGTCTGTAACTGTGGTTGTAACTGTGGTTGTAGTGTGTAGGACAGGATGTTGAGTCACTGGTGAATGACTCTCACATGTCTGCCTTCTTTCCTTCCTGCCATCCGTTCTTCATTCTCGTTGCTTCCTTCCTTTCTCACTCCTTCCCTCCACTCCCCCTCCTCCACTACCTCTCTGTCCCACAGAGATGTCTCTGATGACGTGGCTTTTTACATCATGTGGGGCCAGTGGCCCCCGGGGGCCGACGCAGGCCCAGTGTGATAGCGCCTACAGGAAGACCAACGTGTCCGTCACACTGGGGAAGGATGGCCCCTTGAGAGGGGTGCAGATGTGGAGGGTTCCCGCCACCAACAGATACATGTAAATCACTTTTCCTTCTATTCCCAAAAGGAAATGAGGTGGTTTGTGATTTGAATATGGAGGCAATGTATCATCTGTAATCATTTATTTTTTAATTGATTTTATTAGATGTAATCAAAACAGATGGAAAGGTTTGACAACCAGGTGTGAGAATGTGCCACAAGTTTAGTGTGTAATTGATTTCCCATGTGGGAAGCTCACAGGAGACTGACTTGTGTCAGGTGTTAACAGAAAGCTGGTCAGTGAAGGTTGATTGAAAAATCCTAACAGCAGACATCCCTGGAATAGAGTGAGCTTACCTCCCTGCAGTTGTTCTATTTGTGTGTGCGTGTGTGCATGTATGTGTGTGTTATACTCAGGCAAAGTAAGAGGTCTATATAAGTTTACCAGTTGCCTGCCTGCTGCCTAGCTTGGCTCTCAACTTAATTTGGAATATCCAGAGATTTAGTAAATCGTTGTTGTAGATAACATGAATTAGCCCCTCCACTTCAGCATCAGCTTCTGCTATCAGAGAGGGGACAGTCACTCGGTTACGCTCATTTTTCTACTTTCTCCACTGTTGTCTTGTACATTATTATTCAAGTTGGGTTTGTAAAGTATGCTTTTTTGTGTTGCCTTCTTGGCTAGTGTCACTTGACAAACGTATCCCAATGTGATCGGACGTTCCCTGTATCCAAACTTATTTGTTCCATACTAGCCTGCAAATTCTTAGTGTTAGGCTTGCCTTCACAGTAGCTTGGGGATAGAATTAGGGCTAGGGTTGAACCCATGGTTAGCAAAACACCACCGTGGCCTCTGGTGGTGCACGCTCCCACTGTGATTTCCCATGTCATTTCCTCCACAGGATCTCGGCCTACGGGGCAGCAGGAGGCAAAGGAGCCAAGAACCACAACAAGCGCTCCCACGGAGTCTTCATCTCCGCCATCTTCCCTCTGGAGAGGGGGGAGATGCTTTACATCCTGGTGGGGCACCAGGGGGAAGACGCCTGCCCAGGGGTGAGGAGGGGGGAAGGGAAGGGGGAGGGATGGGTAAACAGGGGCACAGAGTGGGGCAGAGGAATGGAACATGTTGTTTACATTTGAATTAAACAAAATGAATACATGTAAATGTAAATGTTGTGTTTCTCACTGGATATCTCTCGCCCTCCCCCTCTCTATTATCTTTCTTTGTTCCGTTCTATCTCTCTATCTCCCCCTGGTCTGTAGAGGAACCCCCTGACCCAGAAGATCTGTCTTGAGGAGTCTTCTGTGATTGAGGAGGGCCACACTGGAGACGGCTCAGGCTGGGCGGGGGGAGGAGGGGGAGGTGGGGGAGCCACCTACATCTACAAGGTAAGAGCAAAACCCTTCATGTGAGTGAGGCTAGCAGTTAGTCATACTGGGTGGGGGAGAGACACAGTAAACTGGACGTGCTAAATAGATCAACGGATTACCAATGAAGAATCTTGTGAGAAGAGTTTAGACATCATCGTAGGAATGGTGAACTGCATGAAATGTGCTGCAAACCCTTCTGGAGAGTTCCTCCAGTCCTGCTGGCGCCTATCGACCCATAAAGATGCTAAACAGATAGCCATAGCTTTAGCAGATGTAATTACATGCATCAAAGAATATCTGCGGGGACGCTTAAGGGATTCATCATAGTCTAGTACAGTGGGCTGGTCCTTATATCTAAATATAGAGCTGTGTATCAGAGGTCAGATTTCACGTAAACATTTTGCAGTCATGTGGAAAGATTGAAACACCCTTTAAACTAGTCTTTTCTAACTTCTCACTGTAGGGGAGAGAACTTGAGGTTTTATATGTGTGTGCATGCATCAGTCCTTGTGTTTGTCTGTCTATCTGGTTTGATGGTAAGTGAGATGTCAATAGAATATTATTTGAATGTACACCGGGCATAACCAAAGTTGTGTTTGTGTCAGATGGAGGGTGCGGTGCTGGTGCCCCTGTTGATTGCGGCGGGGGGCGGAGGCAAGGCCTACATGGAGGACCCTGACAGCAGTCTAGACCAAATCCCCCTGGAGCAGTACGAGAACGACACCAGCGCTAGCAGCACCAACGGAATCACCGGGGCGGCAGGTACAGGACCCCTGTCTCTGCTTGCAATGCACCTCACCTGAAGCGTCACCTTTAGCCCTTCTGGTTAGGAGACATGCCCCTGTCTCAGCCAGCAAGGAAGGGATGGGCAGTTGGGAATTCTTCCTGCCAGCTTGTTCTCCAGTGCTCTTTATCTGAGGAGGACATCTGGACACATGGATTAGACCAGGGCTCCCACGGCACTTGGTCTCCAGCAGCCTTTACCCTGCATTCCTGAAATGATACCATGGAACCCTGAGGGGACACCATCACGTGTCTGTAGATCCCTGGTCTCTAAAGGACGCCAAGCATTCTCGGTGTGTCTCTCTGGGTGTGTAGATCTACCTGCTCTCTGAGACAGCTGGTGTTTACCTCCTTGTAAGTTTAGGAGGCCCCCTTCGAGACTACAAGGAGCCTCCTCAGAACAGACGGGGCGGCGGTGCTTCAGAGTCAGACGGGGCGGCGGTGCCACAGGCTCTTCTGTCACCAAGGATACTTGTAGTCTAATGCCGCCTGCCACCTTAACACAGACCAGCAAACACTAACAAAGGCAACTGTCAGAGATATCCCAGGGCTGTTGGTGGATGTGGGCATGAATGTTTTTTTGTTGGTGAACATGCTCAGTGTTGATCGGGTTAGGTATGCGTCTAGGTCGATCGTAATCCTGGCTCCATGAGCCCTAGCTCTGTGCCCGGTCCTGACCCCTGAGAGGAGGACATATATGGCAGTGAAGAGGTAGTCCTAGCCCTGGAGGAGTCTCATGGAACATTCCACCTAAATCCTCCATCACCAGCAGGCTCTGGATATACGTAGCACCTCTATCTGCTCATCTTACTCAAACACGTTTGTTTACTGAGGTGTGTGTGTGTATGGTAAAGTTTCAAAGACGTGTGTGTGCATGCTTATGTGTGTCTATGTGCATCTGTGTGTGCTGCAGGGGGAGGTGGAGGCTTAAAGGACACATCCAGCTACGTGTGGGCTGGAAAGTCTCTCATGGAGGGGGCTGAGGGGGGCTCACCATGCTCCCAGGCCCTGGCTAAGCTGGAGTGGGCCACCTTTGGGGGTTTTGGCGGTGGAGGGGGCCCCTGCACAGCCGGTGGAGGAGGAGGAGGGTACAGAGGTGAGATACTTCAATATTCGTCTTTTGTTTCAGCATTATAACCCTCTGTTTCTCTTTCTCTCTCTCCCTGTCTTTTTCTCCTTCCATCTCTCTTTATCACTTCATCTCTGTTTTTGCTCTCATTTAACTTTCTCTACCCAGCCAGAGCTCCGTGTGTGTGCAGGGCTTATCGGTGAATCTCACAACTCGGCGCTCCTCTCGAGCAGCTACCAATCCGGGAGGGTCAGAGAGTCAGACTCTCACCATCTCTCCTGCTTAGAGCTATAAGCTGAAGTAGAGGCACACTTACTACATACTGACACTATAGTGATTAATAAAGGGGAGCTTGTTTAGATTCTCAACAAAATTAATTATACACCCATTATTTCTTATGTATTTCTTAGAATTATGCTTTATTTAGATAATCTCAGAATGTAACATAATTGGATATGTTAAGTGCTTTAGTATTCACCAGCGATTCTAAACCTGTGGGCCACTAGTGGTCCAACACGGGTGGGCCGCCAAACCAATGAAAACTAAAGTATGAAAAATGAATACATATCTAAATATTTATATATGCTGGTGGTAAATGATTATGAAAATTCTTACCAATTATAAAATGACATTTTGCCTTAAATTCATGACCGTAATGTCATTGGCATTAATTACGCTTGACACGTTGACGAAAGACCAACTGACATTTCCGAATCACTTCCGCATATTGCATAAGCCAAGTCAACAACTTCCTGTAGCGAGCAGTTACAATCAACAATGTACAAAAGAGTCTATGTTGCTGCCCTTTAAGCAAGAGGGAAAAGGGGTTCAAATTGTACGTTTCCAGCTACATTGACAATTACGCATGTAAGGTTTATCTAACTCACACAGTCAAATTAGCTAGCTAGGCTAGCTCTAGCTATCTAGGATTTGAGCAGTAACGTTAGCTTGGCTAGCTAGCTAACAATTTTTGGCTACATTATAATTACCTCAATTATCGGTCATCTTGCTTGCTAGTCATTAATGTTAACTCACATAAATAATTGGTCTGTCATATTTGTTCCCAATGGATAATCTGGGAGAAAAAACATTCTGGAAAACGGGAGAGATCTCCATTAATGAAAGAAAAGTGTGAATGGGACTTTGTGTAGTCACCATACGTCTGACTTGAACGGTTCTTCATCTCAGGTGGAGACGCAGCGCTGACAGATGACATCACATCAGATGGTCAGGATGGAATCTCTTTTGTTCATCCCATGGGGGAGATCTTCCTGCAGCCTTTAGCAGGTGAGATTACACAACCAAGAAACTCAGACCCAAGAGTGGTGTTTCTACCAACAAGGTTCAAACCACACAAAGATACTCAGAAGTCTGTGTGTGTGTGTGTGTGTGGGGGGGGGGGGGGTGTAGCGGGGAGGGGGGGGTGTGGGGTGACCACCTGATTCTCATTATTTAGACAAGGAGGGGAAAGGGGTGGGCTAGTTGCTGTGGACACTGACTTCACTAATTCAGGTCCTCATGGAACTTGTTACCATTGGCGCCACTGTGTCTGTTTATGGGCGGATGTGAATGGATAGACAGCCAATGATTCTTCTTGCCAGCACGACAATATAATTTATTGCACAATTATGAGCTGACAATACTCCTGTGGACTGAAGCACAAAGCCAGGCTGTCTGTGGGGACTCAGACACAGACTAATAGATTTAGATAATGTTGTCTTCAAATTTGTTTGTTTTTTGTTTGCCGTCAAACAATTATGCAGCTGGTTTCTTTCTGTGTTCACATATAAGAAAGCATGGTTGACAAATGAAATTCAGTATGTGTGTGAAAAATAAAGTCTCAAGGTTAAAAATAAAACATTTGAAAAGTAAAAAAAAATAAGTCTTGAAAGGTTAAAAAAAAAAATTTGAATAAAAGTTTTTACAAAACAATATTCCAAAGATAAAAAACTATTTGTGAAAAAAGTGCAAATACTACCTTTTTACTAAAACACTACACACAACAGGTAGTAGTAATGACTACTTTTTACTTAAGTATATGTCAGAGCCTATACTTGTTTACTTTAACTTGAGTGAAAAAGTGTAGTCAGTACTTCAACTTTTACTTAAACATAAGTATCTTACCTTGACCTTGACCTTGAGTATCTGTACTTCTACTTGAGTGAAGGATGGGTGTACTTTTGCCAACTCTGGCAGTGAAACATAAATAACCCAGCCCTGCTTTCCTGTGCTCTGTCTCTCAGCCATGGAGAGCCACGGAGAGTGTGAGATCAAGGTACAGCTCAACTGCAGCCACTGTCAAACTCAGAGCTGCAAGCGGGACGATGACACCAGACTAATCCTCTGTCTCTGCCACAATGAGGAGGTCCTAGCCAGCGACAATGTGACCTGCACAGGTGACTTTGGTTGCACTCAACCTGTAGCTACACAAACCTTTTTTTGCCTTTGGCAGCAACCTTCCTTGGTCAAGTGGTTAAGACTGTAAAATGAGCATTGGCCTTCCTATTACCTGCAGTAGGCCTTGTGACCTCATGCTAACCCTTATGTTACCTCACACTGTATGGGGACTGCACAGTGCACACACATTTATTTTAAACTTGGGTCATTTTCATTTAAATAAAACTTAAATAACAATAGAAAAATGCTGGAACCCTGTCCTCTACTCTTAACATTTTAGCTTTGCCCCCCCCCCCCCAACAGCATCCCAGGGCCCCGCCCCTGACGGCCAGCTATCGCTTTCGCTGATCCTTGCAGTGGTGGCGTCAACCGTGGTGACGGGCATCGTGCTGACCTGCGCCAGCCTCACCCTCAGTAAGAGACTCTTCCAGATGTGTGTCGACTCTGTGCCCTCCACCTTTCATCGCCTCTGACCCCTGAACTCTGACCCTCGGTCTTAGACATAGAGACAGACTGTTACCCCTGACCCTTGGCCTTAGACACACAGATACAGACCTGACCCTTGAAGCTGTTGTATCAAGGGAAAATGTTGACTGACCAAGTTATTTTGAGTATGTACAGAGTAAAAAAAAAAAAAATCAAAGAGGCTCTTTACATTACAAATGTACATTTCACTATACAAGTTGTATTCTGTGGAATAAGGATTTGCAGTGAATTTTTTCAGTTTACATTCCACACCCATTTTTGGTTGTGCACACATATTGAGTATAGTAGGGGCAGGAGAATAATGAGTCTGACAGACTGATGCCTTGTTCTAGTATACTTTGTTAATGTGGGCCATTGTATCAAACTGTTAGCATATACAGTACTAACAGCCTAAAGGGGTGTCTTGGCATAGATAGGTTTATAAGGTGGGGAGTGGATTGTCGTTCTACCATGGGAAAATCCCACTGGACTAGATTTGGTAGGTCAGCATTAAGCAACACAATCACCCTGTGTAACAGACTTCAGCTGGGAAACCTGTGGAGAACAGGAGAGAAACATGGTCTTAGAGTGTCAAAGTGGATGTGCCACTTTTCTGTAGTTCAACATGGAAAGGGCCTCTGTCCCCTGTTCCCCGTGTCCCCACCAGGCGCTATTCTTATCCTGACAAGGGTTTCAACATGGTCTTACTTTCAAACAGTTCCAGAACAATATGGTACTTATATAGAGTCCTGTGGTTCTCAAATTACTGTTTGTTTTTAACTGAGGGTGAAACGATGTTTCATTGTTGGAAAGCTTACTGCTAATAGTTGCACAATAAAACTGGTTTAAGAGGAATGATTAGGGAATAACTTTAACAGACTGCTATTAACCTGTTATTTGTAGATTTTTAGTTCCAAAAAGGAGAGGTCAGCAAGTCTGATAATAATACTAGCCTATAACTTTGTCTTGACAGGGAGAGAAGTCTATAATGAGTGCTGCTATGAATATACACTTTATGTCTGCTTATGTTTAACCAAATACCTTATCTTATTTGTGTGTTTTTTGTAAGACTATAGGACAGTGAGGGATTAGGTGATATTTCTCTTTTGGATGTCCATCAGTTGCTGTGAGAAATGGGAAGTCCTTCACTTCCTTCTCCTCCTCCACCTCCTCCTTTTCCTTGTCATTCCCTTCTGCTCGTCCTCTTATTCCCTCCACCCCTCTAACTCCTCATCCTCTTTCTTCACATCTTGTCCTCTTCTTTCTCCTCTACTTCTCCCCATCCTTCCCTTATCCCCACTAACCCTGCACCCCACCCCCCTACCCTACCCAGGGCTCTCCCTTCCCCTCTTCTGATGCAGGAGTGCTTCAAAGCACCTCTCCCGCCATCTTAGAGTCTTAATAAAGCACAGTTGACTCAGTCCAGGGTGAACTGTACTGTAGAGCCCTATGGAGATGTGAAAATGGCTGACTGGCTGGGAACAAGTCCTCCCACGTCTGGTCTTCAGCACCCATCAGCTGGTAGAACTGGGCTTTGGAGGAGGAGGGAGTCCAGCCTAGAACCTTACAGTATCAGCTTAGCTCTTACTGAACCCAATCAACCAACTTCTAGAATACTGTGATAACATATCGCACATGAGGACAACAATTATGGAATGGTTGTCAGTGTTTGTTGCTGGAGTTGACAGAACCAAGCATAAACCCTTTGCCCATCCATTGCTGGTTTGATATCCAGATATGTAGAGTTTGACTTGAACACTAACTGTACCAAGCTGTGCCACAACTGACTGTGTAACTGTGTATGTTTCCTAATGCTGAATAAAACCCTCCTGTAACACTAAGCTAAATTGCGGAGTGACAGTTCCTCCAGGCAGTGTTGTCAGTACACTACAGGATATGACACGCACACATGGAGTCTGCTCCCAGAAGCATGTTGTAGCTGGAGCTGAAGGGCTTGATGTCTCATTGTGTTTAATCATGTGTCATCAATGACCTTATCATTACCACAGTGTGTAAGTTGTAAAGACATTATAGGGCCCCTGCAAAACAGTAAAACACCCATACATGCAATGTATACACACACACTCTCTAACACTCACACACACATTCCTGGAGGAGGTTAACGGTGTCTCTCCACCTGAGCTCTCCCCCATGCAGGGTGGTAGTCTGTGTCCGGGCGCCCTCCCCTTCCTCCCCCTCCTCCCCCCCCCACCCCACCCCAGTCCCGAGCGTCTGCACCAGCGGCTCGAGCGGTCGGCAGTGGGGACCTCTTACCTGCACGCAGCGCCCCCTCCCCCCTTGCAGACTACCAGCCTGCATTGGGGCTGCGGGCCACCTCCACGGAGGGTGAGTCCTCACTCACTGGAACGGTCACTGGCACTGGCTTAGCTAGTCTCTGGAGCATGGGTCAGGGGCTGGAGGCTAGGATAATCCATTCAGCTCCACACAGCTGCCGAGTTAGAGAGTTGATGCATCAGTGTTTTGGGACGATAAATAAAAAAAACATAGTAACAAGGTTTCCCTTTCCATCTCCTTCTCTCTCTCTCTGGCTTTAATTCTCTCTATTTCCCTCGTCTTTCTCTCTCTTCCTATACCCCCCCCCCCCCCCCCCCAGTCTACTATCGGAAGAAGAACCAGCTCCACGCGGTACGTATGCGTCTGCAGAGTCCGGAGTACAAGCTCAGTAAAATCCGCTCCTCCACCATCATGACGGACTACAACCCCAACTACTGCTTCGCTGGCAAGGCTGCGTCGTTCTCCGAGCTCAAGGAGGTCCCTCGCAAGAACATCACCCTCCTTAGGTACAGACCCATGTGCAAACACACACGCTCACACATACAGTATACACACACACACACATTCACACACAGACAGAATCAGAATCAGAATTTGGTTTACACAAACACGGAATTTACTGTGGCAGGAAGGTGCAAACTTAAACATATACGGATCTTAATACAGACACACATACTTGGAGTTGTGATGGTGATTGTGTCTGTGTTTCAGAGCTCTGGGTCATGGTGCATTTGGGGAGGTGTATGAGGGCCAGGTGCTGGGCATGACAGGAGAGAACACAGCCATGCAGGTGGCCATCAAGGTCAGTCTATCAACTATAGAGCAGGCAATAGCATACTAATAATGTGTTTGTGCGAGTGTGACTGGTGTGAATACATGTTATGGGTTACCTTTCTGCTTCACAGACCCTTCCGGAGATCTGCTCAGAGCAGGATGAAATGGACTTCCTGATGGAGGCGTTGATCATGAGGTGAGCTGGAACGCGCTGGAACGCGCTGGCCCCCCTTCACTCCCCGCAGCTCGCTGTTTAGACACGCGCACTTCATTACTCAATACAACAATACCTGTACAGGACAGATGAGACACGGACGTTCATCACGCTACCACTCACTGGGTCTGTTTACTCTATTCTTCTCCTTATTTTGTTAACGTGTCTCAACTGCTCTTTACTGAGAGAGCAGCTGGTCCTCGGCAGAGCTAACACTGGATTGTTTGCTACTTCAGCTACGCAGATGAGCTGACACTCCAGCGTGAGTTCCATAACTGCATACCGTAGCGAAGCTAATTTCCAAACATGAGCTGTCATAGGTTCCCAACTAAAGGGACCTCGGTAAAAGCAGTCACGACAAGGCCCCCTTTCATGGGGTGAGCACTTACTGAAAAACAAACACTCACCTCAGAACATTAGCTAGCACTCATGGAGTGTGCGGGCAGGCCACAAATCCTGTTAGTAAAGGGTCAGTCTGAACTGTGTGGAACACGAGGAACAGGCGGACAGTCCTGTGACGGGCCCCTGGAGACTCGTATTCCTGACTCAGAGAACTGAATCAGCGCAGCACAGATTTTGGAAGGCATTTGCTAATAGTATCGCTATGGAGCCGTCAGCAAAACGCACACCATTAAATGTGTCCCAGCTCTGGATTCTGGCACACACACTTATGGCCGGATCTTGGTGCACAGCAATGAGCTATGCAATACCTAGAATCCTAAAAGTTTTGTCAAAAAAGAAATCTGTGTAACTGGATATTGTGAAAACTATGTTCTACTTTTATTCAAATTGGCCTATATAACTATTGGCTATAGTTTCCCACTCCTGCTGACAGGAAAATGGCTTGAAAAACTTGAACATGAATGTGCATTGTGACTCCCTGAGATAATCTTTGTCCGTGTATCCACAGTAAGTTCAGCCACCTGAATATTGTGCGTTGCATTGGAGTGAGTCTTCAGATCCTGCCCCGGTTCATCCTGCTGGAGCTGATGACTGGAGGAGACATGAAGAGTTTCCTCAGGCAGAACAGACCCAGAGCTGTACGTCTCCATAATGCCTCTTAATCTTCCATCATTCTGCAACGCAGAGTCTGTGTCTCAATCCAAGTCATCCTCTATAGTGTACATCTCTCTTTGTAGAATATTGTGTCAGGGCAAGGGGTGTGTGTGTCTGTGTGTGTGTGTGTGTGTGTGTGTGTGTGTGTGTGTGTGTGTGTGTGTGTGTGTGTGTGTGTGTGTGTGTGTGTGTGTGTGTGTGTGTGTGTGTGTGTGTGGGGGGGGGGGGCTTGTTTAAAGATGATGGTTATGGTTAAAGTGACGGTTCGGGATTAGAGATAACACGATTTTGAAAGAGACCCACAAGAATAGCAATACCAATTTGTGTGTCTTTGTTTACTATGTGAAACTAATCCTGTGTGTCTGTCTCCAGGGTCAGTCCTCGTCTCTCACCATGTTGGAGCTTCTCCACATGGCCAGAGACATCGCCTTTGGCTGCCGCTACCTGGAGGAGAACCACTTCATACACAGGTTTCAACTCCTCTGCCTTATTACACTTCATCACCATGTTTCATCATTCATTATCAGGAGTCAGGTGGCTGAGCGGTTAGGGAATCGTGCTAGTAATCTGAAGGTTGCCAGTTCGATTCCCGACCTGTACTTACTGTAAGTCGCTCTGGATAAGAGCGTCTGCTAAATGACGTAAATGTAAAAATTATCACCATGATAAAGCATTAGCACACCTCTACCTGGGATTTGGATTGATTCTAAAGCTTGTTTTAAAGTCTGTTTTCTGTGTCCAGAGACATAGCTGCCAGAAACTGTCTGCTGACCTGTCCAGGCCCTGACAGAGTGGCCAAGATAGGGGACTTTGGAATGGCTCGTGACATATACAGGTACTCTAACCTATACCTGTCCATAAACAAACTACGATAACCTGTAATCAATATACGTACAAACACATGCAGCATTTAACAATCTGCACAATGACACCTTGCCACATTGCAATTTGCACTATTTGTATCTTTTGTACTATTTGTATTTTTGTACTATCTGTATTTCTAGATTGTAAATTATGGTTACTTTATATATATATATTTTCTAAATCCCCTTAGTATTAGCTAGACTTTGTTCCTTTTGTATAGTTAGACCACATATTTAAGTTTTAAGATTCCTATATGTTTAATGTATGCACCTTCCTGCCAAAGTAAATTCCTTGTCTGTGCCAACTTTCATGGCGAATAAAACCCTTTCTGATTCTGATTCTGAACAGCACCGCCTCAGCCATGAGACTGTTTTTGTTGTTGGGTGAACCCTGTTTGACAATGTGCTGCCTTGGTGGTGTTAATGCTTCTGTGCAGGGCCAGTTATTACAGAAAGGGTGGACGTGCCATGCTGCCCGTCAAGTGGATGCCTCCTGAAGCCTTCATGGAGGGCATCTTCACCTGCAAGACTGACACATGGTAACCATGATGCTACATAGACATTATAGCATCATGTATTCAGGACTCAGTAAATACTATGTAGAGTATTCCTGATCTCTGACCACCAACAGATTCTTCAAAAGATTCTAAGTTTGTTGAGTGCCCAGCTGGGCTATGAGTATGGTGAAGTCACTGACCTTCGTCTCCCCCTACAGGTCATTTGGAGTACTGCTGTGGGAGATCTTCTCCCTGGGCTACATGCCCTATCCCTGTAAGACCAACCAGGAGGTGCTGGAGTTCGTCACCAGTGGGGGCCGAATGGACCCGCCTAAGAGCTGCCCTGGCCCTGTGTAAGAACAGCTTAGAGCACCATCACAGCACAGCCACAGTATAGGGTAGAGCTATCAGGGGATAGGAATGGATCAATGGCAGAGCATTAGACTGCAGATTAAGAAGTACCAGGTTCCAATCTGCCCTGTTCATTGTTTTGCATAAAAGTGTCTGCCAAATGAATACATTATTATCGCTCGGTAACCGATCAGACACCATATCAGAATTGTGATTGTTTTGTTGTTTATCTGAGATGATGCACAACCATTAATTACAGTGACAAAGTACTTATTCTTAGATAATACAACCGTTCAGAGGTTGCTGTCCATGTCTTAAACATGGGTTAGGGTTAGGCTGAGTGCTCTACATACTGGACTGATAGCAGTTGATGAGGGAAGATTGTGTCTTTCCACCCCCGTCTGTGTTGCAGGTACCGGATCATGACCCAGTGCTGGCAGCACTGCCCCGAACACCGACCCAACTTCTCCACCATCCTGGAGAGAGTCAACTACTGCACTCAGGTACCCTGGTCTTCTCCTAGCGCCGCCCCACTGATAGACAATACAGACACCACCTTTGTTCCCTCTTTACCTTCTCTAACCTTCTGCTCTTCAAACTCCCTTCTTTATTCTTCCCTCCCTTCCTTCCTTTTCTCTCTCCCTCTCCCTACGTCTGTCATCTTACCTACCTTTATTAATTTCTTCCTTGTTTATATTATTTCCTCCTTCTTCACCCATCTGTCCCATCCCCCCATCCGTTATCAACTTTTTCCTCTTCACTCCCTCCCTCTCTCAGGACCCAGATGTGACAACCACGCCCCTGCCAGTAGAGTATGCCCCCACGGTGGAGGAGGATGGGAGCGCAGCACTCCGTCCTGAGACCTCCGGCAGCCTCACTCCTCTTCTAGTCTCTCATTCCTCCTCACAGGATCCCTCCAATCAGCTGGGCGGCCTGGGCCTTGGCACTGCCCCGATGCCCCTCCCCCAGCCCCACAAGCCCCGCCTTCTCCTCCAGCGGCCACAGCAGCTTCCACAGGAAGTGACATCATACCGTGAGGCCTTGGAGCCTTCTTGGGCAGAGCCTGTGCCAGCTATAGGGGCGTGTCAGGGGGCGTGGCTCCACCACCGCCCTTGCTCCAGAAGCTCCTCCTCCTCTGGAAGCCAGAGGCTGAAGAACAAGACCAAGAACCTGTGGAACCCTACTTACGGGTCCTGGGTTCTGGAGAGCTTTGGCAGGGGAAAGAAGGCTCTGGCCCACACCCAGTCCATGCCCCTGTCCACCTCGTCCTCCACGTCCACCCCCCAGTCTGCCACTCCCAACACTGCTTTAGAGTGCCCTGAGCCTGGGTGGGATGGATCCAGCAGCGTTGATGTCTCAAACCCCAGCCCCTCTCCCTCTTGCCAGGCTCTGTCTGCCTCCCAGGCACCTACCAACCTGGCCTCACGGAAATGCCCTACAGGTGGTGCTACTGCAGGCACAGTGGTTGGCATGGACCTGGCCAAGCTCCAGAGCTTCCCCTGTGGGAACGTCAACTATGCGTACGACGAGCAGAGCTACGAGGCTGAAAGCCTGCCCCTAGTGGTGCCCAAAGCCCCAGAGCCCAGCTCCAGCTCCTGTACCAGCACCATTACAGGCTCCGCCCCCAGCTGCTCCTCAGGGTCTGGGCCTGGGTCAGGCTCAGGCCTGGGGTTGTCTCTGGGTCTGGGCACAACTTTGTCCTGTATGCCCAAGCTTCTCCTGAAGCGCCACGCCAGCTACGGACACGAGGACGTGAGAAGGCACACGAAAGCTGAGAAGCCCACCAGGGACAGAGACTCTGGCTTCTCTCTTTCTGAGGACCTCAGTGTCACTCCCGTTTAGAGCACCGGAACATCCCACCTCAGGGGGTAGTAGAACGCTGGAACAGATTCATTCTAGAATATCTGATTACTGGGGAGTTCTAGAACACAGCCATCACTATGGTAGCAGAACACTGAAACACATCCCTTACTGGCGTACTAGAACACTGGAGTAGACCTAAGACTGGTAGCAGAACACTGGAACATGCTGGAATTGGTAGGTCAGGATCCATGGTTCTGCCTCTACCTAACACTGGGGTTTTAGAACATGGAAACATGCTGTAGGTAACACTGGGGTTGTAGAATGAACCCAATACTGTGGTAGCAGAATACTGGAACACACCCTAACACTCCACGCACACACAGTTAAAACCTACAGAAGATGGCAGAAATAGGAACCAAGTGATTTTGGCCCTATTTTTGTCAAATACATTTTCATGTAGCTGTGATGCTCCTGGTTAAAATATGAATTTTGCAGTCATTTTTGTAGATCTGTTTCTCTTTTCTTAGTTGGTGTGTATTATTCATTGAGTACTAACTTTAGGTATTTTTTATTCAAATATAATCATAATAATTTACATTAGTCGTTTAGTTAAGTAAATTCCTAGGTAAACCTGATCGAATTCAATTTGAAATTAGATTAGAATGGATTTTAAACTAAACAGATACCCTAGTTATGTGTGTGTAAATTGGACTAACTCATGACAGTTGTAGTGGTTTTTACTTCATTTCGAGAATAGCTATGTATGGATGTTTTAATGACGATGTCTTATAGTTGATCACTGCCATTGGCTACCGTCTGTCACTCTGCTGCAGGCTGTGCAGTACTTCCTTATACTCAGCAGGGGGCAGCATTTAAATCTGATGCAGTTTACTGTGGATTGCTTCAGGTGTAGACGTGCCGTTTTCTTTTCTTTTTTTTTTGTTTCTTAGTATTTATGTCCATCCTGAACATTATTTTTTTGTTTAAGTTGTACTGTTTGTGTTGATAGTCAATTTTAAGAGGACTTAATGTAATAGAAAAATGAGATGAGGATCGAGAAGATGATGATGGTGATTGGTAACGGTGATGATGATGGTGTAAATTACAGTGATTATGATGATGATTTGGAGGCATGCAAATGTCCACTGTTTAGGACTCAACTTGACGGGCAAGTTGCCTGGGGGATACTTACGGTCAAACAATGTGACCGACTAATCCTGACATACTGGTTTACCTGCTCTGATACGGTCTGATCACAGCCGTACTGGTTCACCTGCTCTGACACGGTCTGATCACAGCCGTAGGTCTTGGTTGGAGGCTCTTTGTGACGCACGCTGGATTCACACTTTCCTACCATTAAGATACAACCTCCTACCTTTATTTGACTTAATTGAATTACACCTCATGTTACTGACTCACTAGTTGAAAGTGGTGTGCCTACATTAGAACAAATGTTATGATATAAACTATGCAATATATTTGTTATGTACCTCACCTCTACCCCAAATAAATAAATATATACAGTAGATCACCTGTGTGTGAATGTGTGTCGGCCTGTAAACAGTACTGTTCAACTTAATGCAGAGAAGAAGCAAATGTTTGTACAGTATATTTTATTATCACAATTCAGTATGTCCCATCAAAGCTATCTCATTGGGATATAAGACGGTAGTGTTTTATTGTGAGGTTATTCATCAATCACCAGAAGACTAAAGACTATCTGATTCACTTTCATTAAGACACAACATGGCCCCTGAAAACCTTTAACTGTCACATTCAGCGTAGGTCTTCTACATGTGGCGAGGGAAGAAATGAAAATATAATCCATATTAGTTTGATTACAGAATTAAAGATCTATCAATCACACCTTGAAAATGTCCTTAAAACCATTATGTTCACATGAGTGTCAAACTCAGGTGCCCTCCACCACACTGACATACAGTACCAGCACTGCAGCAGAGCTAGGATAGCACCACCAGTCATACACTGCATACTTAAACTAGGCTATGTTAAATTTGTTACTTTAATGATTACATCTAAATGACAATTGGGGGTCACATGAAAAAAATCCCAAGGTTAGAGGTTGAGAGAAAGTGAGGAGAATGAGACACGGTAGTGGAAATTGGCATTAAAACAGAGGTGAATACATTTATAGTTTGGATGTTTATTAGGTTTTTAGACCAGTGGTTAAGATCTAGACTTTATGTATTTGTGAATATGAATGTAATCTGGCAGAGGAGCCTTACTCAAAATCAAAGAGTTTGACAGCTGATTAGCTATAGCCTACTATGTACTGACGGGTAGCATTAGCTACTGTACCGTAAGAAAACTAAACTAACAAAAAGCTATCTTTTTACTCAGTTAAACTAGAGGCTATAGTTAAGAGCTTAATTTACCGAAAGAGGATGATTCAAATATTTGGATAGTGGGGCTGACAGTCTTTTAAACTCGATGGAGTTTAGTTTCAGTTTTTTGCTCTTAATTGAGTGAAGCGGCCACATCTGTCAGACCACTACGACCACGGGGAACCAAACAGGCCTGCGTCGTTGATTTATGAATTTTGAACCAGTCAAGTTGGCAATTATTGGTTAAAGGTACAACATTTACTCTTAAGTTGTGAAAGCCAGTGTATTGAATATCAAGGTGATAACATACCTTTTCAACTTATAAACAGCTATACTATTTTCCGTATAGGCATAGGAGTCATAATATAAGGCTACCTGGGCCTATACTCCATACTACTGATAATAAGGGAACCCTTAAATAGATAGAAAGAACAAGAATCCAGGGCTTGGCCATGTTAGAGAAGTTCAGTGGTCAGGGCTCTACAATACAACCGCAACCTCTTTTTTAACCTCACTCCTTCCAGAGGACACAGAGACAAGAGTTGTGCTAGGGCAGATACATACAGTAGTCTGCCAAAGGTTTCAGTCATAGTCACAGTTTTAGATGGATCTGGATGGTTTCTGGTTGGTACAGCTTGATCAGCTTCAGTGGTAGACATGTGCTCTTCCATCCCAGACGTTGTGTTTCACAGGAGTCATCTCTCGTGTCACACTACGTGTCAATTCATGAACTCCACTAGTTCATTCACTAGGCTTTTTTCTTGTAACTAGTATTTTTTACTAGTCACCGATCCCTGAGCGCTGGCGCCCTCCTCCTTGGCACCTGCTGTGTTGACAGAGCCCAGGGTGAGGATAAGGTTGTCCAGTCCCAACAGGTAGCCATCTTCACGGTTGCCTTCCTGCCAGGGAACATGGTGGTTGAGCGTTTGGCCCTCTGGTAGCGCCGTGGTCTTGCCGAAGTCAATAAGCCACACCTGAGCTCGTTCAGTGTGGTCGTGGATAAAGAGTAAAGAACTGCCAATGACCTTGGAGATGGGCAGAGTTGAACGGTTGTCATTGTTGTTATAAATAAAGACATTCTCGAGACGTGTATTGTATTTTATTATACCTATTGTATCTTTGACAACAGACTTCAAGTCAGCCATTTCCTCACCTCATGTTGTTTAAAGAACTCAGATGTCTTCAGAGCTTGCTGAATCTCAGTCAGTCTGCTTAAATATGTGTCCTGTAGAATATTGATATGGAACATGCTGGACGTCATATATTTTAGAGATAGAGACAGTACATAAACTTCTAGATCTATTTTGCATACACTTGAACTTATCAGTTAACACATGCTCATGTTACTGTAATGATGCGTGTACAGTTCTGTGTACCTTGAAAAACAGCTAATTGAATTATTGACAGGTGATCTTAGTTTGCTCATCCAGACCAAACATTTACCAGTTTGTTTGAGATTTGACTATTTGGAAAACTGTTTGTCTAGAGCCTGTCTTAGGTGGCACATGCTAATGAATGCTGTGGAAGCCGACAGATCCCGTATGTGTGTGTGTGTTTTAGAGACAGCATATGTGAGGCTGCAGACGTACACTGATGTGTGTGTTGTCTCCCACAAATTCCCTGAAGACCTTGGTGACGTCCTCCGAAGTCCGCGTCTTTTTGAAGGTGGTGCAGCATGTCCCATCAGCTTTCTGTGAGGGCAAAAAGAAACAAATCAGTGTGTGTGTGTGTGTGTGTGCGTGTGCGTGTGTGTAAGCTTACAGTATGTGGTCCAGCCTACCTTGATACCCTCTATCCTGAAGCCCAGAGTGTGTGTGGAGCTGAGAGTCTCTCTCCACTGCATGTAGCGGGGCTTGGTGACTGCCCTCTGCTGGGCTTCCTGAGAAGTTGGGGCCTCTGGGTCCACCTCCAGCATCTTCTCATACAGGTCCCTCCGTAGCTTGGGGCGCTCCCGCGCTCGCACCAACTCATCCTCCAGGTACGTCCTGGACAGGGAGCGGACAGAGAGAGAGAGAGAGAGAGAGAGAGAGAGAGAGAGAGAGAGAGAGAGAGAGAGAGAGAGAGAGAGAGAGAGAGAGAGAGAGAGAGAGAGAGAGAGAGAGATGGTAGTGAAGACAGGCAGAGGTAGAGGGAATGTAGATATGGAGCAACCTTAAACTGTAGGTATACAGTACAGTATGGGTTAGTATCTTATAATGTATTACGGTACATATATATACATTATAGACTTGAGAAGTGACAGAAGAAAGTCCTGTGAGTGTAGTATGGAGCACACAACACGGCAGAGAATGCTGCTGTTCTGTTTGAGTGTCTGTTTGAGTGTGAGAGAAGTCAGTTCACTCTTTCACTGAACTTCCGCTCTGAAAAAGAAGGAAGCACAGAGGAGACTCCGGGGGACACAGCTTGTGTTTGAGTGTGTGAGTGTGTGTGTGTGTGTGTGTGTGTGTGTGTGTGTGTGTGTGTGTGTGAGTGCAGACGTGCATGCATACATTTGTGCGTGTTTGTGGGATTGTGTGAACGATGTGGAATCCAGATGTGTGTGCAGTGTGAAGTGTTTTTCTTTTTTGCTTTGTGGTCGTTTTCTTTTTTTTTTTTATCTAAGGGGAGCCTCCAGGGACGCCCTATGACTGCACTCATTTGCTTGCTTGTGATTGTGTGTGTAAGTGTTTGTGTGTGTGTTTGTGCGCGCGTGCTTGTGTGGTTCAGCACAGGAAACCTGCGGCTCAGTACATTGTGTGTTTGTATTCACGTATCATAGATCTATAACAACAGGTGCTCGCAAACAGCAGCTAATACTCTGCATGTTCAGACAGTTACCTTATTAAGGCAAACATTCCCTGTGTTATTTAGTAGTCAACTATCTGTTACTACTGTTGTCACACTGTTTGGTGTGTGGCTTATATTATTTTGACAGGAAACACACAGTAGTTATGTGTAATAAAATTTGATAAAGATGACCTTTTAACTTAAAGAAATAGTGTGATGTCTGGATCTGATTAATAGGATTATTTCAGGGATCACGTCATCATACATATTCTTTTAACTGTATCCACATGCATTTAGCTGAGTGCATGGAAGATAAGCTATATAATATAACATATATCACTTTGCAGTTTCATTCCAAATTAAGTTTTAACGAGTTGCAATCATCGTCTTTCTAAACTCTCTGTGTGTCTCTCTCATTGGCATCCTACCTCACTCCTATCTTGCAGTCCATGACGCTGGGAAGGTCGAAGGAGGCCAGCAGGTCGGTCATGTGAAGGAAGGTCTCTCCGTCTTTCATCACCACCCCGCGGTACCCTGGAACAAACGCCTGCAGCACGTCACCACGGAGACGCTCAAAACACAGCTTCTCGTTCTCCGAGAACTTCTTCAGAATGGTGCCGTCGTCGCCAGCCTTGAAACTGCCTGGAGTAGACAAACAAGATCAATTTAATGGGAGTGTTTATGCTATTGATTGCAAACAGTCTGGGACAATCAAGCAGGATGTTTGTGCACGTGTGTTTTATTACCTTTATGTCCAGCTAGCTGCACCCAGGACAGTCGTTTCCTCTGGGAGGCCACTAAGGGCCATTGAACGATGGTCTTTATCTTCCACCATGGTCGGCTGTGCTGAGAAACATGGAGGCCAACAAAAGCGAATATGAACCCCACATCCAGTAGCATCCAGCATAATATCATACACAGGAGGACACAGTTCTCTGACTATTCTTCATCATATAGACTCTGAGGGATTAGGAAAATACTGACATATTTTAATTCGGTCCCATCCATCTCTGGGGTTCTTCAGTTTTAATCTGATGTGTTAGTGATCATGTCTCAGGAGAGACCTCTGTGTTCTTTCCACACTCACTCAACATTTGACTAAATCCCAGTCTTTTGATATCCTTTGAAATCTCCATATCCCTACGGTACCCCCCTGAATGACCAATGTAGCCACTTACACCATGCTGTCAGCAACATGTGTTTTTTACACACGTACACGTACACACACACGTACACACACACACAACTGACAACATGTTTTTTTCACAGACAGAAAAAAAGCACTGAACACCTGCTAAAGAAAAGTACGAAAAGAGTACTTCATCCCTCTCTCATGTACAGGAAAAAGACCGTTACCACGCCAACAAGGCTTCAGTCAGTGGAAAGCAACATGGCCATTTTTAAGTCAGTTTTACCTCTGCTGTCTAATCTTCAACTGAGTATGCATAGGAAACAAAGGAGGCTTATTGCTGTGATTAGCCTAAAACAGGAAGTTGAACCTGTTGCCCAGTGCACTGTAGTGAATACTAATTCCAAACACACACGTAAAAACATACATCACAAACAATACATTTGACAATAACACACAAAACAATAACACTATCACATGCACATGCACACTGACTTAACGGTGACATTCTAAACAAATACCAGGTAGCATTGAAAGGCTAGGCGATATGCTCCACTTGCTGCTGTTCACTCGTGGCACCACTAGCCTCCTGTGTGGGTGTCGCTTCCTTACAGGCCTATAAACAATCTCTCTCTCGCTCTCTCTAAAATACAAAACCATAAACATCATCATCAACATGTTTGAAAAAATTGAGAGTCAAATGTAGAAAAAACTGAAACATCTCCATAGACAAAGCTCAAGCTTCACCCCAGGAACAAAAAAACACTTCATTCCTACGGTACCCCAGTTTCAACACAGAAACGTTGTCCTTTGTACTTATTGTTGACATTACACATGACTTTGAAAGAGAGTATGCATCAGCCACACCTCTCCTACACTACGACAAGATTGGATACAGCACTACAACACCTAATTAACAAACATCTAATAGAGCAGTGCAACACCTCACTAACCAATTTGTATCAAAAACAGCAGTAAAACACATCATTCTTGTGCCAATAATGATTGCTCTGAAAATGTATATTAGTGCTGTAAAATAACTTTAGTAAAAAATGTACAAAAAAAAATTCAAGTGAGTCCTGCCCCAAATCCTTATTTGTGTGTACACACTCACTCAGGCTTAAGACTCAGCCCTTGACAAATATTGAACACATTTACTGTACACAACCACCACAGTCAAACAAAGTATGTTGAACTTGCATTTTACACTTATGTAAAAATTGATGTGTGCATTGTTCCATCCAACCCTGTCCACATGCACTGTCATGGGAACACTTTCCTGTAAGTGTAATTTGTTGAACAAAAAACTGGACAGCAACAGCCTCAAAGAAAAAACAGCCTGTGGTACTTGAACTTTACCAGCCTATAATTACATAACAGTCACACTGCCCGGAATAGGATACTGACAATAATATGATTCACCCAAGCAGTTTGCTTCTCTCTCTATGGAACTATGGAAGCCGAACAGATAATGGATTCTAAACGGATCTGTTAGTGTGATGGTACGTAAGTCTAATGGACTCCCGAAGAGATGGAATGTCATAATGCTTTAGTGATTGTGGAAGCTCTATAGATGGAGGGGTTCTAAGGTCTGCCGTCCTTAGAAGTGTCTGTCTAGACACAAGAAACACTGAGAGCTTTGACACTCCCTATCTCAGTGACACCCAAGTGTGCCACTGCTCAATTTCTCACATTCAATGAATTCATCATCACTTTATTACACATGCATGAGTTTATCAGATTGCTTCTTAGATGACATAATGTGTTATTTATTTCTGTATTCATCTTGATCATTATTAAACATGTTTGGTATTAATGCAGTAGGCTATGTTCAGTTAGGTTAGTTAGAGTTAGGCATGACAACCTTTAATATAGTGGGTCATTGTGACAGTACAGAATCAGGATTTAAAACTGAAATATCATTGTGGTTTCAAAGGGCGTGATGGTGGTGCGTGGGTTGCTTTCTGTGTGTGGGCTGATTGTGCATGACCAGTGACTGAAAAAGTCAGACCCCACATGCCATGTTTTCCATTTCCTTTAACGCTATTTCTACATGGCTAACAGTCAAAGGCAAGAATGAGGTTTCAGGTTTTGATAGCACGATAACCTTGAATTTAATGGGTCTTTGGGACCATACGGAATCAGAAATGTAATTATCTTTGTGGTTTTAAGGGGCATGGTGCAGGTTTTGTGCACACCACGCTCATTTGCTACTTTCTCCATTTGAGCTTAAAAAGTGTTAGACTCCACAAGGCACTTCCTTTTACTCTATTACTGGGTGGCTAACACAGTCAGTAGAGGAGAGGTTTAAGGAGAGTTTAGCTTCCACAGGGCCTCTGTATTGACCCTGAGAGCTGAAGGGGAGAGGGCAGGCAGACCGCTGAACACAGAGTGAAGGAACTGGAGTGTGTACACTGCAGCCCGGTCTGCCTGGCCATGTGTGTTCAGTCTGTTTAAAGGAAACTGACAGCAGCAGACCTTCTATGGAGGTAGCTGAGAGGAGAAGTAGGATTAGAGAAAGGCAGGCCTGCTTCAAACAATTACACTTGAATGTGACTTGAAGCAGGATGTGATGATGGACTGGAAGAAGACAAAGACTATATTGACATGTATCAGACATCACATGCATCACTCTGTGATGTGCCTTAAAGTGATAGTATGTTTTATTATTACCATCAACATGGTAGGTGCTTAAAAGCGGTTTAACAAGTGTCTTACCAATTGTATGTTCTGTGTGTGTGTGTGTGTGTGTGTATTGGCTATTATGCTGTAAGCGCCTGATGCCCCCTCAAGAACTAACTAAGAAACGTTAAATTTGTAAAGACATTTTCCAGGTCCTCACAAGTTCAAGTGCTATTTCTAGCGAAGGGATGGGGGGGGGGGTCAAATAACTTTAACATTAGGGGTTAGTGGCAGGGATAGTTAGGGTTAGTGGCTAAGGTTAGGGTTCAGGTTAGGTTTTTGGGTTAAGGTTAAGTTTAGGGTTAGGGGTTTTGGAAAATGCAAGTGTGAATCCCCACAAGAAACTTGTGTGTGCGTTCTATTTTTGTGGGGGTTTCGAACATGAATACAATTAATTCATGAGTTTTTTGAACAAATTAGTTTTGTATGTTTATGTAAACATTAGATCTTGGTTTTACTTCCACATCAATCACAGCTGGAGTAAAACGCATACCCCGCTTGATAAGAGAATCTTGATCTACAGAATCCTACTGTAGATCACGCCTCCAGTGTATGTAATTGTTACTAAGATATAGAACGTTTATGCCAATGTGAAACGTTCTAGAACGGTCAACAGCTTAATGTTCTGATTCCGAACATCCAATAAATACGTGGAAATCAACAGTAACATAACTGGCCTGGCTACTCTGGTTTCCTCTAGATATGCATCTCTCAAGGAGAGCTATGCATGTCTGAAGATTACCACACAAGAGGAAATGACCTTTTAAATATCTCACATGATCACAAACAAGGCAGAGCGTCCAAACAGCAGCTAAATCTGCCAAATTCTCAGTGTTCACACATCATGAGTAATTAGAAACACAGAAATCTGCTTGTTGTCTCCTCGATGTTTTAATTCTGTGCTACTGCCTGATCATGGATTTCATAATTTCTTGTCTTTTAAATTAAACAAAGGCCATGTCAGACCACACTGTGTTATATTCATTACTGTGTGAGCCATTGTACATATCAGAGATTAAACAGAGGGCTGTTTAGACTTGTGCCTGGTGAGTCATATGTCTAAGGGTGTGGAGGTAGGACACTACAAGCTTATAAAGCATTCCCAGTGTTTTCTCCAACTACCCATCACGGTTTGAGAGCTCTGAGGAGTAGGAAGGGATTGGTGCTAATAATCAAGTATTCCTCTGTAAGAATCAAGCAAGTCCACCAAAGCAGTCTTAATATGTCAGTACTGTACTTTGACAATTTCACCATACAGTCAGTCTGCAGTAAAGAGGCTCTTCGTGCTACAGCTCTTCCACTGTTGATTCTCAGTGAACCACTGAAGCACATCTCAACAGGCTTCATGAAATCGTTGTTCTTAATAATAACTTTGAACTATTTACTCCACAAAATGACTTATGGTCTGCATCTTTTCTCAAGGTTTTGCAACAAAGTTAATATAATAATATCATAGAATTATATTTGCATACAAACTAGTTTTAAAATAGACATATAATAAGTTGAACATGAACACAATACCTCAACATCGAAAACATGAATAAAAGGAGCAACAGGTGTATTATTTCAGCAACTTGATTTATTTGTTGATGTGCGGTCTGACCGTATACATCTTTACTAACTATAGATAATTATCACAGAATACAGTCTACTGTCTACATCATTATGAAGAACTGCAAAACTTGGTAGGCTGCAAGAGCTATACTCACTTCCCCCGTGTCCCCTAGGTGATCAAGCGTGATGATGCCTCTGCTCTTCGTCTCGTTGTCGCTTAGGACATCGTCCTCGGACTCCACCAGTGACGACCCTGTTGAGGAGATGGAGGAGTTGGACATCTTCCGTCGCAGCGGGCCGTCCACGTCCCCCCAGTCCTCTTGCTGCATCTCCCGGGAGCAACCACCTGCCTCCGGTGTGATAGTGACTTGCGGTACTCGGCGCACTTCTATAATCGTCTCATCTTGTGCTGAGCTTAGAAAAGGTAGCTCTGCCGATGGGCCGACCACTTGATCCGCCATCTGAGAGAGTTCATCGCAGATCTCTGTTGATCTGCGGCTGTTTTTGCGCTCGCAATTGATCCCAGCCACAGAAAGTCCAGCCTCTTTGGAGGTCTTTCGCCTCTCCTTCGGCATTTGGTTGTGGTGTGTAAACGTGCGACTTACAGCGCAACAGAATTGGATATTAGTCTACCCAAATAAATCAGTTGAAGCGCTCTCCCTCAAATATAGTCATTTCAAAAGTCTACAGTTGTATTTCTATTTTGTCGTACTAAGTCAAAGTCATAAGCTCTCCTATTCTGCCTAAGCATATTCCTTGAGTTGTACGAGAAAACGCCTCTGACAATCATTGCTGGCCGCTATCAAAATGCTGACGGTAGATGTTGTATGGGGAAACCCTCTCCATGTGTGGCGCGCACATGCGTCAAACGCCTTTCACTATTTAATTACATCCGCATATGGCCCTCAACATATCATCCTGAGTAAAATCAACTGTTTTATTTGGACTTTTTGTCGAGTTACTTCCTTATTCAGTTTCAAACTTCTGCACTCCCCAAACCTATCTGTGCGCGGCTGAGTTTACTTTTACAAATTATGCTTTTATATCGGCCAGAGGACTGTGGTCTTTTGTAAAACAGTATTCTAACGACATATAGGCCTACAATACATCAACTGTCAAAAGTGTTGAAGCCCTCACTCTTGTGCTATGAACATTTTTACAAAAGAGTGAACTTTTAAATACATTATGCCGCCAGAAACGTAATGATAGTGATAGATGATAATTACATTTCAGTTTAAATAATTTAAAAATAGAAATGTATGGACTTTTTGACATGCAAACCAACAACAGCAGTGACTAGCCAACTAAAAGAGATGTTTCCACTCCATAACCACAGAGGGCGTCTTTCGATTGTTAAACCAGGCCAGACCCTGGCCTAATCCCAGTCCTTACAGAAGGTGGCGATGATTCAATATATAAACCTTGCAATCTGCCATCAACGTTAACCGAAGAAGCTGGCTAACAACGTTTGATAGTGGGTAGACCAAGCAAGCTAGTACACTTGTGTAAGGGGGCGACCTTCTAGTTTGGATCTGTTTATCTTCTCCCTGTAGTAGGCTACTGCATTAAACCAGCACAATGTTTGCTGTCAGGAGTGCATTGCGCCTCGGCTTCAGAATAGCTGCGCCCGCGGTGACAAGACGAGGATGCGCTTCATCAGCTATCCCTGTGGACGACATTGTCAACGGTCTTACAGAAGAACAGATTCAGGTAGCTAGCTAGTAACTAGCGTTAGCTCCATACAGTACCCCAGCAAGCAGGGGAAAGTTCATTGGATTCACTAGGTCGAAGTATATTATGTTTTTAGTGATAAACCCTCATGCAATATGCTACAAATGTCAGCTGTATCTTTTGGAAAGGGGATGTTCAATATTAAGTAAGTTGTCAAGGGAAGCATACTTTTAAATCCCACTCACAGTTATGACCATGATGTAACTGAGGCTAGCAAGTCTACCTAGAGCTGCCATGGCTAGTCGAGCTAACTACGCAGCTTGTCTTAACACAGCCAGAAGTTAGCTAGCTCTATATATCAGTATGATGTCAGAGCGAGCATTTTGCTAGCTGGTTTATAGCTGTTTTTACATGTATACTGCTGTCTGTAAAGATGTTTGGTAACGGATACAGACGAGAAGGTATGACATCTGTCGATAGAACAGTTCCAGACAAACATTGACAAGCATGGCCAGACGAAAATAATGGAATGGACAGGATGGAGAGCAGTTGCAGATTAATTGAAGGAATACGGGTTAAATGGGGTCAGGTCCCACATGACATCCTGCGGAGATTGGAGGAAGGTGGTTGCTTTCTGCAGTCTTGTGATTGGTAAACGTTTATGTGACGCGTCTATCTACTAACTGCAATACAATCTAGCATTAATATACACAAGCTCCAATGTCGTTTGTCCCAGTAACTGGGTAGTAGAAGACCACAAACATAAGTTTAATGGATCTCCTTTTGGGACTACGTGTATGGATCATGTTGTCCATTCCTTCCTTGTGCAGCTCAGAGAGCTGGTGAGGAAGTTCTGTCAAGAGAAGATTGCACCTATAGCAGACGAGGTTGATAAGAGCAATGAATTTCCAGGCATGCGAGTAAGTTGATAATGATGCTGTGCTGAACCTGGAATAAAAATATTAATCCTAAATGTAACATTTCTGGATAGTTTTTCTTTAAATACTTGATTTAGGTGTTTAAACATTAGCAACTTCATGTTGATGTCAACTCCAGAATGTATTGTGCTCTATGCCGATGCCCAAGTCGACACTTAGCTTATTCCTCTGCAGACCTTCTGGAGGGAGATGGGTGAACTTGGACTCCTTGGAATCACTGCCCCTAGTGAGAAATCCTACTTTATGGGCTACAGCTATTTCTTTCTTTCCTCAGTAGTTACCATGCTTATCTAGAAGTTGTTTAAGAAATGGTCATTAGATTTTTAAAGATATTATACATAATGTGTTCAAGATTCTGATAGTAGTTTGTTCTCTTGCAGTGGAACTTGGTGGGACAGGGTTGGGCTATCTGGAACATGTGATTGTGTTGGAGGAGATTTCTCGTGTGTCAGCAGCTATTGCCCTCAGCTATGGAGCACACTCAAACCTGTGTGTCAATCAGATGGTGCGCCATGGCAACCAGAAACAGAAGGAGAAGTACATGCCCAAGGTAGGACAGTGGAATTCATAGCACACATTCCAGTCCACCTAATTAATTGTGACTTTGATTAGCCAATTCAATTAAGGGAAAAATTCTTATTTATAACTCGAGTGAATTGAACCTGGACAAATGACTTATGCTATGTAGAGTCTCAGTATTTCCTAATGCGTTACTCAGGTCTTCACAGTACAGTGTCCATTTGCACGTGTGTTGTCATGATTCTGTTCTTATGACAGATTTTGTATCCTGTGTTGTCACCCTGCAGCTTATGACGGGAGAGCATGTAGGAGGCCTGGCAATGAGCGAGACCAATGCCGGCTCTGACGTGGTCAGCATGAAGCTGAGGGCCAAAAAGGAAGGTGAGGGGGCCTCCATTAATCCTAATTGATAGCCCTCTTCCTCTGCACCTCCTCCTTGCTTTAAGTGTTGACCAAACTGCCCACAAGCCTCAGAACATTTAGGAACCTTCAGGTCTATTGGGACAAAATAACATTGTGGTGCTGAATAGTAGTTTTCTAGTATTCAGGTTGTTAAAGATGTTTGAAGGAAAAACATCTTTACTTACAGTCTTTACTCAGCACATATGGCCTACATGGTTGGGAACCCACCCCCTAAAATCCTATTTAACCTACTGCAGATTCCATCTGTGTTTTTCTATTTGTACAGGGGATCACTATGTACTAAATGGAAACAAGTTCTGGATCACCAATGGGCCAGACGCAGACGTTCTGATTGTATATGCCAAGACAGACCCTGAGGCTGTAGCCAGAGGAATCACAGCGTTCATTGTAGAGAAGGCAGGTGTTGTTTAAAGTCCCTGCTTAGACTCTAGAAAGCCTTTTCTCCTTTTAGAATTTAAGTCCTGTGCTAAAGCTGTGTGTGTTTCCTCCAGGGTATGCCAGGGTTTAGCACAGCCCAGAAGCTGGACAAGCTGGGTATGAGGGGCTCCAACACTTGTGAACTGGTTTTTGAAGACTGTAAGATCCCAGGTATGTGTGTTTATTTTGTTTTGTCTGTGTTCATATTTCCGTTGTTCTGTATAACAGTTTAATGTCCCCTCTCTTCAGAGGAGAACGTTCTCGGCCCTCTGAACAAGGGTGTTTATGTGATGATGAGTGGGCTGGACCTGGAGAGATTGGTGCTAGCAGCGGGACCTATCGGGTAACTCAGACATTCATAACCTCTCTGGGCTTCTCAAATTCATAGACTTTAGGTTAGACTAGAGATTTTAGACTATTGGTTATCAATAGAGACCCGAAATGTAAACTTTGTGTGTGTCTACTGACATGGGTATTTTCATCGTAACGGTCTATGTGCAGCATTATGCAGGCGGTGCTGGACTTTTCCATACCCTACCTGCATGTGAGAGAAGCCTTCGGGCAGAAAATTGGACATTTCCAGGTGAATTCAATAAACTGTAGTTAGTTTCAGTTGATTTTAATTCTTAACCCTTGTGCTGCCTTCGGGTCACATGACCCAAAGGTTCATAACGAACCATCGTTGTGTTTACCCAATACAAAAACAAATAAAATTGGCTCACAATGACTGGTGGGTCAGAATGACCCGAAGATAACACAAGGGTTAATCTGACTATTGAGTTGATGTCATGTGTTCCAACTGTCTTTCCTCTCCTTCGCCACCAGTTAATGCAGGGCAAGATGGCAGACATGTATACACGGCTTAGTGCTTGTCGACAGTATGTCTACAATGTGGCTCGAGCCTGTGACAAAGGACACGCCAGCGCTATGGTAAATCTTCTCCCCAGACCAGTCCAGATGGAATAAATCATTATTGATGTGTATCCAACTGGCTTTCACACACACAATCTTTTATAAAGGACACTGATTCTGCATGCTTTTAGTCTGGCCCTGTACTTCTCCTCTGACCAGGTGTTTGTTGCCTGTTGATCTGTTAATCGAACCCTGCTGTCATTGCAGGACTGTGCCGGGGTGATCCTCTACTGTGCTGAGAATGCCACTCAGGTGGCGCTGGACGGTATTCAGTGTTTAGGTGAGTACCAAGCTCACCTGCTCTTACCAAGGAATACCCAGGGAAAACTGACTAGTGTCAGATTAATGTTTACCCTCTTTAGAGCTACATCCACTTTTAGCAATGTTTTGGTTTAGTTTTATCAGATTTGATTGTGTTTGTGGCCAGACTGTTCACTCGGTTTGTAAGGAGGTTTTCTCTATCCTCCTTTCCCTTGTTGTGTCTCCCTGCAGGTGGTAATGGCTACATCAACGACTACCCCATGGGCCGTTTCCTTCGGGATGCCAAGCTGTATGAGATAGGGGCAGGTACTAGCGAAGTGCGAAGACTCATCATTGGTCGCGCCTTCAATGCCATGTATAAGTAGACTGACATTGGCTGGATTGGTTGGCCCTGGGAGAACTCACAGACTGGCAAGACCTCTAGATACAGTACCCAGAGACAGACACACACAAACACACACACACACCCAAAGGCCTTACATGCTTACTGCTGTGTTGATGGATGGGGTTGGGTTTCCTGAAATGTTCAAAGCACTAAGATGATATGATATCCACTGTTATCCTTTAAATGTTAATATCTGAGGCTGTGTATTGTCCATATCCTTATGGAGTTTAATGCACACCTGAAGGGTTCATTTCCTTATGCTTGAGAAGATCCTGCTGAGATGAACCTGAACCCCAGAGGCTAAGTGTTTGAAGGGCTATCTGAATTATTATAATATAACTAGTGAATATTAATAGAAAATATGGTGGAAAATATATGATCATTTCTTTGTGTCTGCGTTTTGTCAGTGTATTCTACTTTGCAGGGACATGTACCTGTTAATGGATGAATCCAGTAATATAAAGGTTTCTGATTGTAAATAATACTGCAGTCTGATCAGCCAGCTTATAACTGTAAAAGGAATAAATTCTAAAAGCTGCTTTTTGAAACACAGTGAATCCCTGTTCAGTTGTCATGTTCAAAATGTGTCTAAAAGAAGTAAGGACTAAATCTGTGATCATTGATATTTAAACACCCACTCTGAGATTCTGCCACTTCTGGTGTGTCTGGGTAAATCAGAGACAAAAATTTAGTACTTGGTCTGTTTCTGACTAATACAATTCATATTCTATAAAATCAGGTTTCTTTGATTTTAGAAGCAAATACTGAAACATTAAAACCATGGAAAACTGCCTTACAATGGAGGGAAGTCCTTGAATCCCACACGTTTTAATCATTCAGAAATAGTTTTTTTTAACCTTGATGTATCTACGAAAGTTTGATTTATTTCTTGTGTAGAATAAAATGATTGCATTTTGTTTGTGTTGTGGATGCATTTGCTTTTTTAGAATATCCCTGAACACCTATCACTATGTCATCACCTCTCACTATGTACAGTGTCACAAAATACATTTTTAATTTTATGCTGGTGTGAAATAGCCTGATATTGACCAGACCAATTTCAAGAGGTGTATTTTGATTTCCTGTGGGCTCAATGGGCACAAACCAAGAACCTCTGCATGCAGTTGGATAGAATTGGATAGATACAGAGCCCCCCAATCTCATCTTGGTTGTTTATGAAAATGCCTCAACAACACTCCTCCTACAGTCATTTTATTAAACCCGCCCCATATCAGATAAACAGTTGTGATTGGCCAGGCAGTTTCTATGCTGGGTTGGAAATCTGTTTGAATGAGGAGGTTGGCCAGACCTATCTTCCAGAGCAAATTAAACATGAGCTTACAGAGATTCATCTGGTTCCCTGTCTAGGTGAGATGAAATGGAGATGTGTTATAGAGCAGCATGCTCACTCATCTGCCCCTTTCCCTCTCTACCATCTCCCTCTTTCACTGAGCTCTTACACTTTTTCTTGCATGATTCCTCACTCCCTCCTTTTCTGTCCTGTTTCCTAGCACTCTCTGTCAGTGCACCCTTCTTTCACTCATGGACCTGCCCAGCCCAGGGTGTCCTTTGTTCCTGACTGCGAGCTGTAGTAGGAAAGTTCACAGGAAAGCTCACTATGCTGAACTCTGCTCCTCACACCAACTTCCTCCTGCAGACCTCATTTATAGACCATTGTGGACTGCAGAAGTCTGATGAATTCCCCTTTTTACTGTAGATGGTGCTATGAATAGGCACTAGGTGGGGAATGAACCATGCAGCATATCGGTCACGTCAATGAAAGCAGCTACCGGAAATCTATGTTTGGTCTGTGACATCTAGTTTTACAAGCAAGAAAAATATAAACCAGTGTTTTCCATGTCTTACTACACATCCATTGCACTTGTCCCAGTCCCAGTTCCACCTGTGGAGTCTGATCTCTGGCCAGTCAACTGATCAATAACTAAAAAGTTGCAGAATCAGTTTTTCAGTACCAATATGCCTCCCCCTATCACGATGTGGACAATATCGCACGCAGGGCAATAAGTCATTCTTGTGATATGGGACTGTAGCCTACACGAGAGGATCATGTCCGTGGCCCTTTAAGAAACTCCTCCATGTTTTCGCTAGCCTACATGTGATGCGTCAACAGTAAAAGCGGACGATGCTGTTATGTAAAAAAAAAAGTGAAGTGTGCGGAGGTCTTTCAAACCGCAGGTAAATTTGCTATTTTTCAAATATATTTTACATAGCAATACTATTCTAACGGAATATGCAAACAGTATTTTCTTTGAATGTAGTTAAAGTGTTCCGTTTTTCGCAATTTCAGACAGCGCTCGAAGCTGGATAGATCGCTACGCAACTCAAACCGAACAGCCCGCTGAATGTTTTCTCGGGACTTGCGGAGCCTCCCTGGTACACCTGACCGAGTGACCGATCACAGTTATTACACATTTAGGACAGTTGTCCTTTCCTTTTTACCCCTTTTCAGTAATAACACATAATCACACCCTGAAGATCTTCTGTGAACTTATGTCATCGTAAACGAAAGAGAATTTACTTAAGGGTGGACTTGGCAGGTGGCTCGCACCTTGGGTGAGTATACTAGCCTGTTGGTTTTACTAGCTCATCACACTATCAATCTAGCCATCACAGTCAACCAATCCTCCACAGTCACCTACATTATTTCATTAAACATTAAGGAAGCTTGTTTTTATTATGATGTAGGCCCCCATCTGATTTCACAGCCTAGTTTGTATGCATTGTAACATTGCAACAAGGTGAATCCATTGTAGAGCTATCTAAATCCGACATCATGCTCTTCCAGTTTAGGATTACTACTCACCTGGACATTACATTTCAATGACAAAAACACGTGTAGTTATACGATTGCACTTTACATAGTCTGAATATAATCAAGTTATGCCAGCTAAGTTTCTTAGTTATCCCTGCTAAATTGCCTACTGTATTGGCAGGTATGAATGAGAAAAAAGAGGCAGGCATTAGGATAAAACCCTCTATACACTAAATCATGGGTGCATTTTGTCTACTCGTCTTGTCCCTTTCTATATCTGCATCTATTTCTCCTCTTATTCCTCGCTATTCTCATCCCTTTCTCCTCGACTCTCCTGGATATGACTGATCAAGTTGTCACTGCTCAGATTCTCTTTAGCAGATATCAAGGACAAGCACTATGAAAGTGCAAATGGGGCTATGCATGTAAAGGTGAAATGGCAGTAGTGGTGAAGTGGTCATGTTTCATAGAGGAAGTAGTTACTTTATAACTGTTGCTTGATTGATCCAGTAGATGACGTGACACGAGAGTCAGTTGTCAGGATTTAGGCCTTTGGTGTGAAGATGGATAAGGAAAAAACGTGCTGGTATTATCTGATATTATTTCCAGTTCAAAGCCACAGGGTTAGTTCAAGGCTGTTCATTACAAACAAACATGGAGAGAGAGAAGCCTGTTTTTGGCCTCACTGAGCTGTTTTCTGACAGTTCTGAACTGTGGTGGAAGGTTAGAAAATACAGAAGAACATCTGTGTCCATAATGTATTCATTACCGGAAGATTTGTTCTGAAGTGACGTACAGGGGGGATTCAAACTTGTTGATCTGCAGTCCAATGCTTTACCACCAAGCTACACCCCGACCCTGATGTTTAACATAACAAAATGATTTGTCAGTCTAGTAGAGAGCTGCCAGTGAGAGAGGGCTCAGCTGTCTGTAGACCCACAGCTGCTGGGGATGTGCAGATTACAGCAGGAGCTCCTTGTCTCTGTTATCACACTGGCGTGTATACGGGTGAAAGGACAGTCAATCTTTTTTATGAGTGAGACAGAGCTCATGCGCTGACAAGACAACATCAAACCTTCGCTGAAGAGCACACAACACATGGCACCAAGTGTCCTTCAGGGTGACAGATGCTAAAAGGATGACTGAAACCAGGCACCTCCCTTGTGGAGAAAATACTGAGGAGTCTGCCACAGTTTTTATGACAGGACCATTGTTCATTTGGATCTCTGAGAGGCTGTGCCTATTAACAGTCTTGTGTTGAGAAGTAATTTAACAAAAACTTTTAGCTTGATGAGATTGAAAGTACTCATTGTATACAGTACGACAAAACGAGACTCTTTAATTGACAATTTCTCTCTGTTGCCTTCAGTCAATTCACTGTTGATGTAAATGATTTATTGATGTGACAAGAAAATAAATTTAAATATTACCCAAGCAAACATATAAATAATAAACCACAATGAAATGACTCTGAATCTAAGACTGAAGAAAAACAATTGTAGAGTGGTAATATTACAATAGTCTAAATTTGTCAGTTTCCCTCTTGGTTTCAATCTCTCTCTCTCTCTCTCTCTCTCTCTCTCTCTCTCTCTCTCTCTCTCTTCTTTATCGCTCACTCCCGCTCTTTTTCTCTCCTTCTCACCCTTTCTGTCAAGTTTCCCTGTCATCTAGCCCAAGTGCCTCCTCTATTTGAGAAGGCAACTAACTAGACTTCCTGTGTCACCTCTGATCTGAGATGCTAAGCTTGTCATCTTCAAACCGGTACTCAGAAGTGTACAAATGTCTACGGTCTATTTGTGTAATAAGACATAAAAAGCAGTGTTTTGGGTGCTATCATGCCTGTGATGATTTTATCATTGTAATATGCCATGCCTCATTAGTGATGGTAACTAATGGTAACCCCAAGATGGTAAAGTCTGTAGGCCCCAATTGCAACTGACCATATTCTAATCCGGTTTGACTGTGTTTAAACATCTTCTCAGGACTGGGCCCACACTGTCAACAGTGTTGTATGCTGTGATGTAGCTGGTCAGGCCCCCAGCAGTGGGTCTACTCAGCTTACAGTGTTTTCACGCCTCATTAAACTCTGCACACAGCCCTTAATTACACTGTAAAGTACCTATTGATGGAGCCAATTAGCATGTTTCAATTTCAGTGTGATTTTACTCAGATGCCAACACATGATTAAAAAAAATTACCAATAGATTTTTGACACGTGGATGTCTAAATGTCAAGCATTTTTTTTTTTGTTAAATGTTAATGCTCAAGCCTGTGTATTATTGCAGTAACGTGCATAATCACAGAATTAAATGCTTCCCGTGTATTATGTCTGTTAGCCACAAGCTGAGTTCTGTAGTTCAAAGCGTCCAGTCTAAATTGTGTCATACCCACTGTGGTTGGTGGGCTTGTGTTGTGTGTGGTGTGGTCACTGGTCACCAGAACTGGTCAGAGAAAATGAGATTTCAGCGAACTCCCAGAACCTGGGTTGAAGCTTGTTTTCTAGACTTGGATCCCTTTCACACCTTGAAGGTGGACAGTTTCAGAATCGAAATGCCGAACTATGAGCAACGAAGGATCTAGATGTGGTTTGGCTGTTAAATCGAGATAGTGATAATTTAAAAAAAGTGTTAGGCTAATTTCTAAGGCATATAGTTGCCTAGATTAATAGTTAATGAACCTTTATGAACTGTCTTTAACACGTTAAAGTTTTTACTCATTTCAATACGAAACGCCTCTGTCTGGACTCGATAGTGTTGCTTGATGTCCCGGCGCAACGGCAGTCTCGCGAATGTGAATACAGCGCATGAATATTATCTCCAGCATGCTACTTCGGAAGTAGGTCACCGTTTTACCGCTGTACAAATGTCTCAGCTGAATGTGGACCACGATTTCTTTATCAATTAATCGACACTCTGATTTTTGGAAGCTTGAACAGAATTAAGCGGAATTCAAAACTATATGAGAAGGCATAGGACGGGGCGTACGGTAGGCTAAATGGGTAATAATATCTTCGTTGCTTGTGGCTGCAGCATCAGTAGGTAGTCTACTAGTGAGGGTGTTGGATTGAAATATTGTGATAACTGTGATTTCATTATGCTTAGAAAGCAATGTTAATACGGGCAGTTTTTAAAACGCCTGATAGTCTGCTTCCAGAGATGCTACATGTAGACCTGTTAATAATTCGATGGTCAACTCCTTGATGAACTGATCTTGACTTATTCTCCTGTATCATACACATCCTGTCCTATTAACCCAGATATAGTATCCAAACCGTTTAGTCGCTAATTGCTTATGAAAATTCAAATTCACTGCGCGCTCACTGGGCCGTTAAAGGACTTAATCAAGTGTTAATGGTCAGTAATTCAGGCTCGCGCAACCTCGTGCTCATGGTGGTCTTGGTGATGATGGTTGAATTAATGGGGTAAACAGTTAACCTAGCTATTGATTCGAAAGATAATTCTGGTTCTGATACGCCCAATGCAAAATTGCAGGGAAAGTCCATGCACCCCTCTTCTCACACACACACACATGGTTATTATCGTATCATGATGAGGGTTGCGGTGTCCTTCTGTTCTCAAGTGTATTATTAGTTCGTACACCAATCATGTATTTGACACAGCAGCCTGGTCGTTCAGCCTAAGAACGCAGCTGTTTCTCAGTCACTCATCCGACTTTTAACAATTGAACTTGATTTCAACATTTGTATGATAGTTCTGGAGCTCTAGTGTGCATATTTATTGGTAGAGGCTATGCCATTACGAGAGTGGGTCCTTCCAAACCACATACGCTACATCCACATAACTTTGACGGCGGGATGATATCTGTTAAATCCAGTCCTGCCAGTTGCTGATAATCGATACTTTTTCTGTTGTGCTGTTTCTCCATTAACACCTCAGGCGAAAGCCTTCTCAGAGAAGTCTCTCTTCTCCTCTTTGTGTTTACAATTCAAACCAAACAACTTGATTTGAAATCCATACATGTCTTTGTGTGCTTCTCCCTCTGTTCTGTCTCTAAATTGTCTCTTTTATGAATGGCCTTTCATGGTTGAGCGAATCAGATGGATATAATGGCTAGTCTACGGTAGTTCTGGAGGAGTCTGCCAGCCAGCTGACCATTATCATGCATATTTCATTTAGGTCAAGAACATAATAGTTCATAACTAAATAACGTTTCCAAAGCTGGAAAGGCTTGCTGATAAGCTAAGTTAATATAAACAAAAACATTCACATACCCAAAGTGCAGGGAATGATTTTCATAGTTCCTCATGGTTTTGTTGTGATTGTGAGTTTGGGGAAATTTTAAGGGATAAGAAGAGGCCTAGTTGATTCACTGTCATCTGTTCATGTTTTGAGTCATAGTCTCTGTTGGCTCATATTGTGAGCATCAGTAAAGGTCTGTTTGGTGTGGACCCAGGCCAGGAAACCAACTGAAGTACAGTACAGGTCACAAGAAAAAAACTCTGATTCAAAAGCTGCCTGGTTCTCCTTTTCTTTTACAAGATGAGGCATTTGACATTACAAGTCTTGTAATGTAACTCAACAAATAAATAGCTGAACCTGTTTCCCTGTATGTGGGAGAACATGAAGATGAACCTTCCATGGTTCATCAGATCTTTAGAATCCCTGACCTGCTTACATTTATGAGGAGCACAATCTCTTTTTGCGAGCTCCTTTAGACTACTTGTCTCTCCTCTTCTCCTTCCCTCCCCTCTCTTCTTCAAAGCACAGAGCAACCTTACGGTGAGACTCCAAGGCTCTCCCAGATTGAGGCGTGTTCACATGGAAACTAAAGAGGCAATACAGTGAGAAGTGTTTACGCTCCCATGGTTAAATGAAGCAGCACAATGAGTCACTTAAGCCTGGTAGAATAGCCTCCAAGTATAAGAAAAAGATGCTTCCTTCTGTTCTTTATACGGTAGCCGACACGACCCGTGCAGGTATAACCACCTTGCAAGGCTGTCAGTTGTTTTGTCAATGAAGAAGAGTGTCTTTCTGAGTTGAAAGCCCCCCCCCCCCCCCGATCTTTTGACAATGAAGAAGCCTTAAACCACTGACCTTGATGCTCATAGAAACACACTTGTTGTTAAAGGGCTTCTAGAGGCATTTAATGTTTAATCCTGTCAGTTCCCAGCTCTGTGGGAAACCACAGCCCTCTGGAGATTAGCTTGGTTTATAACAGTCATAATAGAGTATGTATGGAGACAGACTAATGATATCAATAGGTTTGTATGCAAGCATTTAGGCCTTCCGGGAAGTAAGACTTCAGCTTAGCTGTCCTTGGATCGCATGCTATATAGGCTACGCTGTGTTTACAATGTTATTCTCGTATAACAAGCAAGCCCAAAAATTTGGTAATCATAATGGTCATACATTTTGTATTACAGTCATTAAGCAAATTATTTTCTCAGTCAAAATGTGTCTTCCTTTATGTCTCCACAGGGTGTGTGGTGCTGACTACATTACCCACAATGCCCAGTGTCAGATGGACTTCCTGATCAGCTGTTGCATTCAACCCTGGGAGTAATCGGGCGGGGCCTCTGCCACATGCTAAGGCCATGGGCGGAGCCAACCCTGACATGCCAGCAAAACGAGGGAGGCCTCCGAAGGTGAAGAGAGGCAGGAGGAAAGGGAGTAAGGATATGAGAATGCAAGAGGAGGAGTCAATTAAGGAACCAGGGTTGAGTGAGGGGGAGACCTTAGGCTGTCGTGTCCTTCTCACTCGTCTGGAGGAGAAGCGGGCTGTGGGTGGCAAGGACGGGGGGAGGAGAGGAGGGAGAAAAAAGATTCAGACCAAACCCTCCAAGTCTGTACAAAAGACCTTCACAGCCAATCAGAATGCACCAGAACCCAAAAAAAGCAACCAATCAAATGCCTTATTTCCCACGTTACCTCCTCTGGAGCTACGCAAACGGAGACTGGCCTCTCTCAACGCAGAGGCTGTCAACAGCCTGCTGCTGCATAGACAGGATTCTTCGGGGCCAACGCTCACCAAAAAACGTATAGAGAGACAGGATTCCAAAAACGATCCTAAGACAAAGAAACCACATTCAGGAAGTCCTCAAAAACACAAACGAGCCAAGATGGAGGAAGCGGGCTTTGACCTGGCAAGTTTGACCACCCCCACCCCGCGTCGTCAGGCTGGGCTCATGGCAACAGCGTTGCTCAGGCTCTCCAGCACCCCCCGCAGTGGGAGATGCCGAAGTGTCAAGCGTAGGTGTGAGAAACAAGTCCACTCCAAGCTAGAGAAACAACAGGTCCGACACCAGCCTCTACCCCGAATGATGTTGGTACAACGGTGCTGCGGTCTGTGTGACAGGGAATGCAGCCAGGAGGGGGCCCAGAGGACAGGGCCTTCAGAGGGGCAGGGGTGCCTCCTGCATGGGCCACAGAGTTCTTCTCTCAGGCTTGTGAAGGAGGAACAGGCCGAGATGGACTTGACCCCCACATCCTGCTGCCCCTCCTCCCAGGGAAAGTGCAAGGAGCACTGCCAATGCCTAGCCCTACTGATGGACCACAGGAGTTACCAGGAACCAGAGGAACATTGTCTAACCAAGGGTTACCACCTTCACCTTCACTCCCCCCATGCCTTAGCCTACCCTGCCTTAACCATTGGTCCCCACACTCTTCCACACTCCCACCTTCGTCCCTGCTTTTCTGGTTACTACATCCACCTCACCCACCATAATCCCACCTCACCTCCCCACAGCGCCAACCCACTGCCTTATCCTCCTTCCACCATGTCCTCTATCACACTGTGCCCGGAGGGAGTCCACAGTCAAAGGCTACTGCCCCAGACAGACCCTGAGCCCTGGCTCCAGCCCCAGGCCTCAGGGATCCCCCAGTCTGCCTACTGCCCCTCAGTAGGGGTTTGTTACAGGGAGGCCTGCAGGACTGGTGGCTACACATACACTGCTGTACCAGCCATCCCAAGCAGCGGGTGCTCTCAACACGCAGGCTGTCCCAGCTGCTGCCACCATATCAAAATCGGTGAGTCGAGCTTCATTTTGGAACTTAATATTTCCCACGGTTTACATTCTGTATCATTTTACTCCTATGCGATAGAGTGAAATATTTCAGGACATTGTGCTGATCACGTCGGACATGAGTTTCTGAGGCCTTGGTAACCTTTTAACTTTGAATGACAAACCAGCAACAATGGGCTGAGAATAGTCTTGATTGTTGACCTTTTAATTCTTCTGTTCTGGAATGTTCTGGAAGTTTCTGAAAAATTCCACACAGGCTGATAAGGCAAGGTCACCCTCTGTAGTATTTCAGTTTGTACACACACACGTCTAATGTAAATTCTGTGTTTGTGAGAATGTAGGCAATGCATGTGCTCTGTATATGTATTCAGGTCCACAGCTGAGATGACCTCATTAGGCAGCATGATTACAGGCAGGTGGCGTGGTCTGAGAGCTATTAGCAACAGGAAACAGCTGTTTAGCAGCTTCTGATTGGCTGGTTAGCTGCCTCTGAAGTGACACTATTGAACTCCTGTTAGTCACTACTGGAAAAGTGCAAAGTCAAACTGATAGTCACTACTAGAAAGATGCAGGAGGATTGACCTCCTTTTAGTTAGTTTCCGTATTTCAGTCACGTATATCAGTATGTATTTCAGTCAGTGATTGGTGGGTAGGTTAGTTAGGTTTGTAGGCTGGAAAATATTCTTCAGGTCTCTCATGGAAAGTTTTTTGTTATAGTGTGTAAGTTAGTGTGTCTGGGATAGAGATTCACCAACAACTCTGGCTCACTTTACCCTCTCCACAGAGGACTTCTCTTCATCTTCCCTGGAGGTCTGTAGTGCCCATGCCTGCTCTGCCCACCGGCCCCTCTCTGGCTGCCCCATGCCCACTGTGCCTCCCCCAGCCCAATCAATTCCCCACCTCAAGACACCACTCTCAGACCCCAACCAACCCCAGGCTCCATTGCGGGTGGGGAGGGAGTGTCCTCAGAGTGCCAAAGCACCTAGTGGCTCGCGGTCTGCCGTGCGTGGGGGTGTTTCCCCCACGTGTTGCCCTGAGGTGAGAGACAAGCATCGCTCCAGGCCGGCCAGTGCTAGTGGACATGCCAGACAGGCCAGGGACAGACCAGGCCAGGTCAAGCAAAGCAGAGCAGGCCGACAGAGGGAGACTAATGGCTGGCTGCCTGTGGGGAAGCCCTTCCAGAAGGAGGTCTTTACTGTGGTAGGTGGAGAGGACTGTCTAAGGATATGTACTCATACCTTCACAATACATACAGATACATGGATAACAGCCATGAACAGCAAAACTGCCAAGTCATATGGATGCATTGATAAGAAACAACACAAATTGACACTGTCAACATTCCTAACATACTGATAACTTGCTAGGAAGGAAAACACAATGCTTGCTTGTCAGGAAGCAGTTCTAATGTTCTTTTTCAAATCGTTATCATTTACACCGGTGATACTAGAGTCTCTAGTATTTGATTAGTTAAATGACGACTTCCAGGGGGAAGAGGCTCCTGTTTTGAGGAAGTGTTTCGAGGGCGTCCAGCGGGATGGTGAGGTCATCAGGGTCAGAGACACCGTCCTCTTACGCTCCGGCCCCAGGAACAAGTCCCTCCCCTATGTGGCCAAAATCTCTGCACTCTGGGAGGAGTCTGAGTCAGGTAGGCTCCCCCTCTTCCTGCCTGATACAGCAGCTCTCAGACTGTAGTCGAGTTTTCGTCAAGTCTATGAGACTATCAGAACTGCGTTTGACAGAGTGTGCGTGTGTTCCCCAGGAGAGATGATGATGAGCCTGTTTTGGTACTACCGCCCAGAACACACACAGGGAGGGCACAATCCCAGCATGCATTGTGAGGTAAGTGTTCCTGACCAGGAACCCACCTGGGTTAGAATGTCATTGTGATCTCATTCAGGCCTTTTCACAGAATGTGAGGAAATCTGGAAGAAACCTTCCCCCCTCTATGTTGGTCCGGAACAGACTTCCCCTTGTAAATATTCTGCCGGAAAACAAAATACTTTTGTTCACAGTATGGGATAACAACCAGCCCGGCAAATCAGAAGCTTTAGAGGAGATCACAGCTAAAGCTCTGCTCTGCTAGTCTCCACTCTCTGTCTGTCCGAAAGGATTAAATGAAAATTAAAATATCTGAGAGTTTGATTTCCTAGGACTAGAGGGGAAATACAGAAGCTTTCAGTGATGTTATCAGAAGTGTAGGTTAGCTTTCTGGTTCATTTCTCCATTCATGAATCTCTGTTTTTATACTATGATCTGTCTCTCCTCTCCAGAATGAGATCTTTGCTTCCCGTCACCAGGATGTAAACAGTGTGGCCTGTATTGAAGACAAGTGCTATGTGCTAACGCTAGCCCAGTATTGCAGGTGAGACAAGTGTCATGAACATGCTAACAGATTCTACTCACTAGTAAGCTAGTTATTTTCATAATGAACATGATACAGATCAAATAGCTTTATTGAAATGTGTACTTGTATGTGGTTGCAATGGAGTTGGTGATTATTAAGGGAATAAAAAAAAATCTAAAGCAATATAGATGATTTCCCCAAACCTGTGTTTTGATCCAGATTCCGTGCCTTGGTGGCGAGTCGTGGAGAGGGTCACCCTGGTCACACCTCCCTGGTCCCACCACCCTCCTTCAACCACACTCTTCCCGACCCACGTCCTTTACCCCCGGACGTCAACCCCAACCTTGTGTTTGTCTGTCGTCACGTCTACGACTTCCGCTATGGACGGGTCCTGAAGAACCTGCAGTGACGAGGACGGGTGAGGTCGGAACTAGGATGTACCTGTTGTAGGAAGCAGGTGTGGACAAACTAATGGTAGCTCGGCCCTTCCATGCCTGTGAGAACCCTCCAGTGAATGATGTGACATCCTGCAGCGGTGGAGGTCATAGAACAGCTTGAGGATGTTATGGGAAGCCCAGTGGCTCTTGGATGAACCTGCTGAACTGAGATCTCCATGGGAATAAGAGAGAGATGAGATGTCATCCACCTGACAGAACCTCCAAGGATCTTGGTGGAGCAGAGGAGCGGTATGTGAGATCATCTCCTGATGATCCAGATGAGGTCTGACTCATCAAATTCTGGGTTCAGATACAACAGCCAAGGCACTGATCTCATAACCGATCTCTGCTAAACAGTTTTGGAAGCAAACAGCAGATTCCACTTTAAAACAGTTGTTGGCTGTTGTACAACTGTAGTGTCTGGTGAGGACCACATTGCCACAGAACCAGGGAGATGATTCAGTCAAGAAGGGGAGCCGTGTTCAGCACAAATAACTTGTTCCTGTATAGCCGTTTTGAGAAATTAGGGATTCAATGTGCGACCCATGATTTTGCATAGTCATCTGTATACATTTTGTTGACCAAATTTATTTTGAAAAATGTGTTTCTATTTATGACAGAATGACTCAATTTAGCATTTAGATGAATTATTTACTCACAAGTGATCTTCTCTCTGGCAATGGTAATTATTTATTTCTATAAGGAGAAAAATGTATTTATTTATAAGTGTGTCCTGATTTTGTGGAGACTTTGAGGCAAGTTATCCTTGAGTAGGAGTGGTTCAGGTTAGTACAGTCCTGTTTAAGTGTCAGAGTTGGAAACCAAGGAACCAGTAGTAAGAGAAGCTAAGCCACTGGACCAAATTCCCATGCCCTTGTCCTCCTAAGGTTATCACAAGCCTTTTTAGTTTACCCAACCTGAACTGACCAATACAAGCAGGGTTTTGAACCCATTACCATGCATGCTCTAGCCTTACACCCAGCAGGTAGAGATTATGTTGAGGTCTAGACCACCACCGTCCCCTGTCTGAGTAGCTCTCCAAACCCACCTGTCTCTCATACGTAGGCCTTCTGTATGTATGAAAGGGGCCATGTGTGTTAGGGCAGGGAAGGGGAAAGCCAGGCACAACCCATCAGGTTTCCAGGATGAGACTCACTGGTTGAACTTCTGTGTAGAAGATTGAATCAGGGAGTGAGAGAGATTTCTATTACGCCTGTCTCTGTGCCTGTCTTTACTGGACTGGGAACCAGTAGCCCCGTTTTAGCGCTAAAGTATATCTGACATGCCTTTTCTGGACTGCTATTGATTTACTAGTGTTGATTGGTGTGGTCTCTGAGCATTGCTACGATGTATGTACCAAAAAAAAGTTATGAAGGGGACTAAAGTGTCACAATGAACTCATTCCAAGATTTATACAAATGTTTTTGGTTCGTTTGAGGTTATGGAGGATCTAGGAATCGTTAGAGATATTATTCAGAGCACAAAGTATTTGTATTATTTAATATGGACGTGTGTAATATAAGACCATATTTAATTGGAATAAATAATATATGAGTTGCTTAAGTGATATCATATGTTTTGCTTGAGTCTTCTTACATTCTCGAGATAAAAACTGGAAAGGCTTTTCTAAAACCTGCAGTAATCCCTTTCCATCACATGGTGGCATGCTGTATCCACAGACAGTACTTGTTTAGCAGGTAAGAGGAAGACGCTCAATATATTGAAGGTAATTTAAATTTTTCCACCATGTTAAATTGTCAATATGGAGTTCAAGATACATGAAACAAGAACATTTTATATTTAGTATAATAACCTGAAAGTGTCAACTAGAATGCTCTAGTTAACATATATCTGTATTGGGGTTTTTTTACAAACAAAAATCACTGAGTAACAAAAGCAATACGATTGACATTCATGACAGGCTCACGTGGTGAAAGTCAAGCCAAACTACAGTAGATGGTTTCTACACATCTACCTCTTAATACACAAACGTGTAATTCTCTCACTCCTTCTCCTCTTCAGTTCCTTCTAGAAGATGATAGGAGCCACTCGTGTCATTGAGCTGATTGGCTGAAAGGAGTGAGTGTCCATGTCAGAGACGGAGAGAAAGCAAGAGGGAAAGACAGAAGAGGAGTGTACACCAGGCAACGCAATCATCAGAGCTGTTATGAATATGCATAAGGCTCTCCTCATCATGCAATCAGCTTGGGGGGAGTGTAAATGTCATGGCTACATTTGCATGCCTATCAGCAGGCATGGGGCTAAGAGCCTGCGGAAGTGGAAGTTCTTCAAGTTTTGCTCGTGTGTGTGTTTGTCTCTGATTGTAGCGACTGTGTGTTTGTGTGTCTGATTGTAGCGACTGTGTGTGTGTGTCTCTGATTGTAGCGACTGTGTGTGTTTGTCTCTGATTGTAGCGACTGTGTGTGTGTCTGTCTGATTGTAGCGACTGTGTGTGTGTCTGACTGTAGCGACTGTGTGTTTGTGTGTCTGATTGTAGCGACTGTGTGTGTGTGTGTGTGTGTGTCTGATTGTAGCGACTGTGTGTGTGTCTGACTGTAGCGACTGTGTGTTTGTGTGTCTGATTGTAGCGACTGTGTGTGTGTGTGTGTGTATGTGCGGTTTATCCTCCTGGGACTTTGGTTCCGTCCATATGTCTGTATGTTTATATGTGTGTGTGAGCTGTATCCTGTTTACTACCACCACCTGACTGCTATGGTAATGATAGAATAAAATAGTATACGTTTTCTGGTATCCAGATACATACACAAGCTCTTCCGCACCTGTTTGCAGACTTAACTGCTTTCTCTTGCATTAAAGCATGTCATAGGATAATGTGATTGAAATATTTTTGTACAAATCAAATCTTTCTGATTTGTTTTCTTTGGTGAGTTCTAAGAGTCAAAGCCTCGACTGTCTTGTGATAGCAGCTGTAACTGCGCATCAATTAAATTCTAAGATAACATAGTGTCTCTTTAATAAAATGTGATTAGCTGCAGTGGCTGACAGTAGGTTTGATATAACGTTCTGTTCTTGGGTAGACAAACACCCCAGCTGTCTAATGCACACAGCGGGACAGCAAATTATGCGAAAAGTCTGCAGGCACTCAGAAAACACCTGTGAGGTCACTCTCATCTCAGACTGCAATTTCGATTTCCATGTTCTCTAAGATATTTTTAAAACTCTGGAGTGGAAGAAAATTGGTCTGTGTAGATTGATACATCTGTGTGACTTGAGGTGTGGTCAAAGAGTAATGAACCCTTTAAAACAAAATCAAATTCACAACAAACTTCTCTGTTGAGTGAGAAACTTTTGTTTGCTTGGAATTAAAATCGTAAGGCAGTTGTTATTGTTGCAGTGAGGAAGCTTGTTCTGAGAGCAGAAACCGCTAACCTCAGTATATTGCTCACTGCAGGAGTGAGGGAGGTAGAACATGATGCTGTGAACAACCCTGCCTCTGAATCGAGGCATCAAGAAAACAGTTCAGCTTGCATTAATAATTGTGTTCGTTCGTTCGTTATCTGCCGCTTGTCCGGGGGTCGGGTCGCGGGGGCAGCAACCTAAGCAGGGAGGCCCAGACTTCCCGGCCACTTCCACCAGCTCTTCCTGGGGGACCCCGAGGCGTTCCCAGACCAGCCGAGAGACATAGTCCCTCCAGCGTGTCCTGGGTCTTCCCCGGGGCCTCTTCCCAGTGGGACGTGCCCAGAACACCTCACCAGGGAGGCGTCCAGGAGGCATCCTGATCAGATGCCCGAGCCACCTCAGCTGGCTCCTCTCGATGCGGAGGAGCAGCGTTTCTACTCTGAGCCCCTCCCGGATGACCGAGCTTCTCACCCTATCTCGAAGGGAGAGCCCGGACACCCTGCGGAGAAAGCTCATTTCGGCCACTTGTATTCGCGATCTCGTTCTTTCGGTCACTACCCACAGTTCGTGACCATAGGTGAGGGTAGGAACGTAGATCGACTGGTAAATAGAGAGCTTCGCCTTTCGACTCATCTCCTTCTTCACCACGACGGACCGATGCAGAGCCCGTATCACTGCGGACGCCGCACCGATCCGCCTGTCGATCTCGCGCTCCATTCTTCCCTCACTCGTGAACAAGACCCCGAGATACTTGAACTCCTCCGCTTGGGTCAAGATCTCCTCCCCGACCCGGAGATTGCACTCCACCCTTTTCCGGTCGACAACCATGGCCTCAGATTTGGAGGTGCTGATTCGCATCCCAGCCGCTTCGCATTCGGTTGCGAACCGCTCCAGTGAGAGCTGAAGGTCGTGGCCCGATGAAACCAACAGGACCACATCATCTGCAAAAAGCAGCGACCCAATCCTGAGGTCACCAAACCGGACCCCCTCAACACCCTGGCTGCGCCTAGAAATTCTGTCCATATAAGTTATGAACAGAATTGGTGACAAAGGGCAGCCTTGGCGGAGTCCAACCCTCACCGGGAACAAGTTCGACTTACTACCGGCAATGCGGACCAAACTCTGGCACAGGTCGTACAGGGACCGGACAGCCCCGATCAGGGAATCCGGTACCCCGTACTCTCGGAGCACCCCCCACATGAGCCCCCGAGGGACACGGTCGAACGCCTTTTCCAAATCCACAAAACGTGTGTATACTGGTTGGGCGAACTCCCATGTACCCTCCAGGACTCTGCCGAGGGTATAGGGTTAGGGTTAGTTTTTAGGGTTAGGGGTAGAGGTTCAGATCGGGGGGGCCGTTCCTCCCAATCACGCCCCTCCAGGTCTCACTGTCATTGCCCACATGAGCATTGAAGTCCCCCAGGAGGACGAGGGAATCTCCGGGAGGAGCGCTTTCCAGCACCCCCCCCAGAGACTCCAAAAAGGGTGGGTATTCTGAGCTGCCGTTTGGTGCGTAAGCACAAACAACAGTGAGGACCAGTCCCCCCACCCGAAGGCGGAGGGAGGCTACCCTCTCGTCCACCGGGGTGAACCCCAATGTACAGGCGCCGAACCGAGGGGAAACAAGTATTCCCACCCCAGCTCGACGCCTCTCACCAAGGGCAACTCCAGAGTGGAAGAGAGTCCAGCCCCTCTCAAGGAGACTGGTTCCGGAGCCTATGCTGTGCGTCGAGGCGCGGCCGACTATATCTAGCCGGAATCTCTCTACCTCGCGCACCAGTTCAGGCTCCTTTCCCGCCAGCGAGGTGACGTTCCACGTCCCTAGAGCTAGCTTCTGCAGCCGAGGATCGGACCGCCAAGGCCCCCCTCCTTCGGCCGCCGCCCGTCTCACACTGCACCCGACCCCCATGACCCCTCCTGTAGGTGATGAGCCCGCTGGAAGGGGGTCCCACGTTGCTTCTTCGGGCTGAGCCCGGCCGGGCCCCATGGGAAAAGGCCCGGCCACCAGGCGCTCGCCATCGAGCCCCACCCCCGGGCCTGGCTCCAGGGTGGGGCCCTGGTGACCCGTGTCCGGGCAAGGGCAGCTGGGAACCATTGTTGTTTTTCTTCATGGTGAGTTTTTTGAGCCACGCTTTGTCTGGTCTTTCACCTGGAACCTGTTTGCCTTGGGTGACCCTACCAGGGGCATAAAGCCCCCGACAACATAGTTTCCAGGATCATTAGGACCCGCAAACCCCTCCACCGCGGTAAGGTGGTGACTCAGGGAGGGGTAATAATTTTGTTTTCGCCCAATTTGTTTTCTTTTCAAAGAGGACAGTAAACTTGTCTAAAAAAAATTACATAAATCTGGTCTTCTGTATATATTGTATATATAATGTATACCTCTAGCATACACAATTTACCCTGAGAGTCCTTCAGAAGCCAGTCCATCCCAACATTAGTCTAGCTCTTCTCTGTGAGAGGCCATAAGAAGCAGTCCATTATCCATCCTCCCCACTATTATGTTACTGTGACAAACCTGGTTGAAATGAAACATTAACAGGCCCTTCAGATTAATGAATGATATATCTGGGTTATAATAGATTACTTTCGCCCTCTTTCTCGCTTTCTCTTGCTCTCTCTCCATTTCAGTCCAAATCAACAGTTTTTTCTTCACCTGCATTTAACTCTCTTCCTCAGCTCTCCTCTCAAGCTAACCCCCCCCCCCCCCATCTCCCTCATCTCTGTGCTCTAACTCTGCCTAATCTTGCCCCAGTTTCAGGTCTCTGAAGCTCTCTGCACCTTCTCTTCACCTCTCATTATTTCAGACCTCCCCTCCCCTCCCTGGCCACCACATGAGCATGGCACATGTGGTGGCCAGCTCTGCTCAGTTGCCACCAGTTGATGTTGCCTTGCTTGTAGTTCTCTATTTTTGCTTCATCCACCACTGTCACAGTAGGCATTACAAAGAAACATGATTATGTTGTTTATAGTTTGTTTTGAATGGAGATGACTGTGGAATATGAGACTGCAGAAAACTACAGAAAAGGTTCAGAAATGATTGTGCGATTACAAAACATATGAAAGCATGTGTGTGTGTTTATATTCCACCTAACTCTCCCCCCTGCCAAGTCTTTGTTGTTGTTTCGCACAGGCTGATAATGTGTCTAAAATGTGTTGCGTGGGCCATGAAGGGGGCAAGCACTCAGATATTATTAGATAGGTGACCTTTATTTTTATTTTTATCTCACCTGGGCTGGGACTGACACAGGGCTTTGTCTCTCAGGTCTACTCCACCCACATACACTCTCCTTGAGATGAAGAGGGAGTGAGGACAGGGATCTCATCAGAAAGCTTTTAGCTACAATACAAAAGTATCACTCTGTCTTAATAGATGACCATAGAGCTTTATTTTTATTTAATGTTTGGCCAATACACTGAACAAACAGTGCCAAGATTTAGGTAAACAACACACAAAAACACACACCAATTCAGACCAATACATTTGTAGACCAAGAAGGTTGTGGACCCTGACCTGAGATATACAATGACAAAGACAGTTGTTGTTTCGGATTTCTACCATTTGGGGGGCTTCAGCACCATGGACAGCGCAAGGTAAAAGCAATAATATACTTATTAAAAAAAAGCATAATTCAGTGTTACTGTATTAACAGCTGACTTGGAACACCCATCGACAAATAATGGCATAATGGGTCTTCTAATGTCACAGAGGAGCACTGGATTTGTATACTAGAAATGCGTTATGACCTTTTAGATAAAAAACATTTTTTGCCGTCATCAGTATCACATTGATTCCACGTTGAATGTGATGTGCCCTTCTGCAGCTTTAGTCTCTCTCTCTATTCAGTGAAAAGAAAGATGATTACTGTCTGATTGTAAAGGGGTGATTCACACCCTCCATGTAACAAGCTCTGGTGCTGCTTCACATCCAAGCAAGGTGACCGGTCTGTGCCCTGCACCGTTAACAGCACATTGAGTGGATCACTAGAGACCATTCACAATCTACTCTGTTGTAAAAATGTGCAACGGCGTCAGATGAATATCAAACTCATGTAATGAGCTATTTATTCTGTAACCAGGAGTGGAGATATATATTAAACGTGCGTATAATTTATGGATTGGGAACTTTGAACCTTGAACAAATGTGTACAGAACACATTGTCCACTTGTTGACTGCGTTTTGTTTCCTACAGATGAATCTAATTGGATCCAGTGAAACATTTCTAAAAGATGTGAGAGCTCATTTTATAATTTAAATTACAACCAAGGTTCAGTTTCTGAACGTAATAGCATTGTCTTAGTACCCATACAAACCATGACTGATTTAAAACCTGCATTAGGAGAACGTTTGGGGAGACACCTGGTTGATGATGATTTGCTTCTTGATATCCAGTACTTCAGTATCAGTGCTCAACCATTCTCTGCACTTGGATAAATCTTCAATATCCAGATAGGTATCCCACTCTGGTGTTAACTTTGGCATTCAGGTGCACTCAAGGGATGGTTATTTGTCTCAAATGTCACACTGCTTCTTGATCTTAGAGAGTAATCCAGACAGTTGTTAAATAACACCTAGATGAATAAGGAATCTTTATCAACAATGTGTTTCCATAGCTACTCTCTTCTTCCAAATGTCATCACTGGTGTTCACCATAAAGATATATATAAAATGTATGATCAATATGTTAATCTACAGATGCATTAAGCTCAACAGTTTCAGCACAACAATTAACATGGGATGTTATTATATTATATTCACAGACACAACACATTTGACACTAGCGAAGATATATACTGCATATAATACAAAATATATACAACTTTTTGCTAAATCAATAAGAACTAAGTTTACCCTGTTGTTGTTTGAAGCATACACTTTCACAACAAAATAATTTACATGCAGACATCTCAGAAACCTTTCCTACATGCAGAACAGTTCAGCTATAGAAATGACCTGTCTTTAATAATATTGTAACACTGCTTTTAGAGGAGATCTTTAACCATTGGTTTTCAGGACAGGAATATACTCCATTCTTTACCAGGCCAAAGCAGGACATGCTTCAGGTTTTAGCACCTGATTTACAGTCATCAGTGTTTTCTGTGGCCAGACAGACAAAAGCTCACAGGGAATGTATAGAAACTCAAATTTGACTCCAACTGACTTTCTGACCAGACTAAGGTCCTGTCTGTAGCAGTCTACAAGTCCACAATAGCAGTCCATGGATGTCTTCTGTTAACCAACCCATCATGTATACCATGTCAGCTCCAAGGATACCTTCTAAGGTCCTCAGTAGCTGTCCTGAGGTATCTTGTTACCAACGGCAACAGGGATGTCCACCATTGTTGAGGAGGTGTTTAGGCGTGGCAGTCTGTGAGATTTTGTAAGACTGCTCTGCCCCTGAGCCCCGCCCCTGAGGCGTGGTAGGAAGTGACGACATAAGTAGGACAGGAACTTGCTGTGAAGAGAAGCGTAGATGAAAGGGTTGTAGCAGGCGGAGCTCATGGCCAGCAGGTGACAGCACACCTGGATGAGGTTGACGTGACTCTTCCCCAGGATGGAGAAGTCTGGGTCCAGGTCACGGATGAGGTTGACCACCTGCAGGGGGAGCCAGGAACCGGCAAAGCACAGCACCGACACCAGCAGCAGGACAAAGGTCTTCCTCCTTCTCTTCCCCCATGTCTCCTGGCTGCACCTGTGACTGGCAACCAGGTCAGAAGTCGTCCTCTGCCTCAGGTGATGTGAAATGGCACAGTAGGAGACAGACACAGCTGCCAGAGGCAGGAAGTAAGAGAAGAGTAGGAGGAAGCAGGAGTAGAGGAGGCGTCCGCGGTCCTGGTCGGGCCAGAACTCCTCGCAGATGGTCATGCTGAGGCCCGCTGCGCTGAGGTCCAGGTGGGCCGTGTGCAGAGCTGTCGGGGCAGAGAGCGCCAGAGAGCTCAGCCAGATCACCACCACGAGACCCCAGCAGAACTGCCCACCAGCACGCCGGCGAATCGGATAGGCCACAACCACGTACCGGTCCACCGCGATGGCAGTGAGAGAGAGGACAGCGGCGAAAACGGTGGCAGGCTGCATGACGGTGACAAAGTGGCACATGAAGCCGCCGAATATCCAGCCTCGCTTGTCAAAGGCGTAGAATGCAGTGAGTGGCACGCAGAACAGGCACATGACCAGGTCGACCAGCGCCAGGTTTGCAATCAGGAAGTTGGTGGTGCTGTGACTCTTCTTGTTGAAACCAATGAGGAAGAGGAGGAGCAGGTTCCCACAGCAGGCCACCAAAACCACCGTTGAGTAAAGGGGGATGAAAAGAGGCTTCAGTTCCAACAGCAGGTCCACTCCAGAGAAGGAGGTGGAGTTGGTGGAGGAGTGAATGGACAGGGAGGAGGTGGGGGTAGAGGAGATTGAGAGGGCATGGAGAGATGTGTCCTCCCAAGAGTCTTTCTGAACATTTACCAGGTCCATCACGGTGCAGTACCTCCTAAACACAGAGGACGTTTTCAATTGAAAGGCAAACAGAACAAAAGAGGCGTGGGAATTTCAGATGGGAGTGTAAATCATTGATAAAGGGCTCATCGTCATCGAGACCAAGTGTCTCAATTAACTACTCAACTACGAACTGTATGGCCTTTAAGATGACTCTGTCCTGCACATCCTATTGTGGGCTTAAAATCTTTTTCATATCACAGTGTCCTGACGAGCCCATTGTTAGAATGATTGCACTGAATTCTGACCCTAGACCTTTAAGTGCAGCATGTGTTAAGGTCAATAATCAGGACTGAACTATGGTCTGCATTTTGGCTGGACTGTCTGCCTTGTTCTGTACATGCACTGGAGACAAAAATGGTCCTGATGGCCCTCAACACACATGTAGACGCACAGACACACACACACACTCATGATTTACCATATTTGGGAAAAAGCAGATTTTGGACAATAAGCAAACTATGGCAGATATCGGAGCTCATACACATCAGCCAATTAAGAGGCACCTCACTGATCTCACTGAGGAAAGTGCTGAATAAACATGAACACACTTATCATAGGGTTCCTGGTTACTCTGCATGAGGCAATTATGGAACCACGACAGAGATGCAGGCACCACTGAAGTGAATAGAGCAGTGATCCATTCATGACTGCAAGGGTTCTGAGAAAGCCACAGCTTAAGAACTGGTCTATCTCAAAATGACAAATAACTCAGTGACCATTTTCGAACAATAACAATGCCGAACCCCGCAGATTCATACAGGCTCCAAACTCCAATATAATCTCACCTAAATTATTTACAGCGCTGCCTCATTGTGCAGTAAGGATAGGGGATCATTAGGGAGAAACAAAAACGTGTGCAGCCATATATTTAAAAACTATCATATTTCAAATATTATGATCAATTGTGAAATCTATTATAGATTATAAAACGTATTAATTCTAACTGATGCTAACTAATAAATATCACATCAACATATCCCTTCCACAAAAAGGCGTATGTGCTTTGCAGAATCTAATTGCACTTCAACAAATTAATAATCAAGTAATTTTCAATTTTTTTGAAAATCTCTCTTTAAAAAAAAATTAGTTTCCAAATCGTAATTGTGAAGCTGCAGTTCTAATCTTACCTTGAAGTCTTAGCAGGACGTCCAACTAAATATGCCCAATCGGACACCGTTGCAAAATAAACTTGAGCATGAACGTCCTTGTGCTTGCTGCAAAGCGTCTGTACTGCTACTAGGCAGCTCCGTTCTGTTTATTTTCCAAACTTCGTCTAAGAGACAAGAAAAACTCAGGTTATGCAGATAGCACAATACGTCTTGACAGCACAGACAAGTATTACAATGTCTGCCAGGTTTTGTCTCAGTTCTAAGCAGGTGGTTTCAGTTGGTGATAATAATCATCTTCTGGATAAAGCATTTGCTAAAGCCAAATGTTCTTCTCGATGCACACATTTCTATTAAACCTAGGATTGAATGACGGAGGCTTTGAAGAGGTAAGCGGTGAGGGGCGTTGGGAGAGGGGAGGGGGTGCGCGGACGTAAGTCAGAAAGACTTGGAAAATACAACTCTCGAACAAAAATCACAAGAACGAAACAAAAGGTGTTTATAATGTTTTTACTTTCGAATAGCTACAGAAAGCTACAACCAGATCCGACAGGAGACCAAAATTGAAGGCATATCAGATTTTCTTACATAATACAATTATATCATGATGACAGTATAGGTTACTGAACAAAGATAAGCACGAGGAGCATTATTATTAGCTAGCGTCTTAGCATTACCACAGAAAGAAAGCGTACAACAGCTTCCAAGCTCCAAAATGCTCTTCTATTAAAATACAAGAGTAGGCTACTAGTGCATTTCACAACAGGTGCTTTGTCGCTTCACCTTTTTGACTCTCAGTGCTACCTCCTAGCGGCAACGTCGGGGTTGTGTAGTAGAATTTGATTATTTCTGGGGTAGAGCAGGAAATTACAGGAAAAAATTACAAAAGGAGGGCTTTTCCAAGTAGGCTACTGTATACTATGGCCAAAACGTATTCTTAGTTTCCTTACCTTTTTCGTTTTGTTTTAAACCCTTCCATCTCTTCCTACTTGTTCGATGCAGGTACATATCGGTTCAACGGAAACTATTTTCACTAATCTACAATAATTACAGCAGGGTTAAAAATACATATGGTTTGACAACAAAAATTACAGTTTAGCCTTATTAAAGTAATGGTGTTTTAAAATGAACATTTGAACACTATATACCTAACAGTCATGCAAGTTTAGCAATGATATGTCCAAAATAATCACTTCTAAAATGATTCAACCACAAACAGATGACACATGAACATCGAGATGAGGGTAATACACACTGCTTCCCAACAGTCCTGCATAACAACAATTACATTGTGGTCCCTGTGCATTCAAATGTCTGAGCACCAACCAGTAGAGCCTTCATCATCATCTTCCTCCCAGTCTATTTCTCCGGTGTTGGGCAGTCGTCCTCCATTACTCTGCGGGTGCCCTCCCCCTGCTCCTGCTCCTGGGCTTCGGCCTGATGGGACTGTGCTGTGGTGTCTGGACCAGGGCTGGTCTCTGGCTCTGAGGTGCCATTTTCTCCTCGGTGGGAGGGCAGGAGAAGGAACTCTAGCTCCTCAGCGCTAATGGCAACTTTCTCTGGCAGCAGCCAGCGTTTCAGGTGCTCCAGGGCACTGGGGATAGAGGAGTGGAAAAGGGACACGGAGGGAGGAGAGAAAGAGAGAATAAGAGAGAGGGAGAGAGACAGGGGATGTTACTAAACATATGGTTCTACAATGAGGCAGTCTCCTAGTATCTAAAATGTTCAATTTTACACCATATCTGGGTATTGAGCTGTATTAACAACTTGAGGAATACATGGAAATAGATACTTCATTCAGTCATGGGTACGGATCCTACTAGAGGTAATGGCCTACAGAGAAATATAACAGAATGCAGTGCCAGGTCCTTCCCACTGCTCTGTCGCTCCTCTGACCTGCACCCTACTCTGTTGTCGCCTGCTCACCTGCCATCAATTTCTCCCCCCTGGAAGAGCTCAGAGGTCTGGGCGTCATGGAGGAACCGGTCCCAGCACTCTTTCTTAGCCTGTGACAAGGAGCGCAGCATCTCCCTGGATGTAACCTCCGAGGATTGGCCTTTCAGTCTCTTCAGGCGGTTCTCTGGATGACACATTCCATATTTACAATTTCAGGATATTAAAAAAAGGCCAGGGTGATGTAACATCACAACGAAAATTAAAACAACAACAATTAAGGAAAAATAAGTGGAAGAAAGGAGTGATGGAAAGAAGGGGCGATGACGAGGAAAGGAGAATGGAAGATTGGGTAAAAGGGAAATAGACGGTGTTAAGGCAGAATGGAGGACATTATATTTGTAGTACCTAAACTAGCAATGTAGATATCGGAATCCTCCATGGGTTCCCATGACGCGGCAGAGATACCGTTAGACTGCGGTCCGATCCGCAATGAGGGATGGAACGAGTCTGTGAACTGTGCTTGGGCCTCGTCACCTTGACCTGCCTCCTCAACGTCAGGCAGAGTCGAACAGATTTCAGACCACAGCTCCCCGCTGGACCTAGCCTCCTTGTTCTCGAAGTCGTCAATCATAGTGGTACACTCAGATTCACCTTAATGAATGATAATGTCATTATTAAGGAGACGGGCAGTCAAAGGTCGACACTTAAGTGGTTTTCAAGCTAAAGACACACTACAGATAGATTGGAAAACGGACGAGTATTTTATACGATACTGTGTTTAGTAAATTTATACGAATGAATTGAAATGGACAGATGAGTTGCACGAACACGCAAATGCTATGCCACTGCTAGCATTGCAAGCTATAACTAGTAGGCTAACAGGGCTGTGTAGGTAGCCTCAGAACATTACTTAGAGTACACTTTAGGAGCATTAACAGCATTGTCTTACCTTTCTGTCAAGCCAGTGCCGTTTACATTTATTCCAGAAAAGAAAGGATTTGATTATATAAACTAGCTTGCTAGCTAAGTGTGTCCATGGTCATGTTCTTCAAGGGAGAGGCTGTACCGAGCTAGGCTTTGTTATGACTAATCTGATTGGCTTGTTTACCTGGCTGTCAAATAATGTCGGGATTCTATTGGTTTTTTTCATCTTTTAGGTGGTTAATCTAAATGTGATTGGCTAGATACGATGAGGACGCGGAAATCTGTCCCAGTTGGGGCATTATTTGGTGGTGCAGCTACCAAGGTAAAATATTATTTTATGATCTTTTGAAGTTTGGCATTTCTTACCAAACTCATTCTGATACATTACCTATTAGATGCAAATGTTTGACAACGTTGCATGTGAACCTAGTTTTCTTGGTTGATTATATGTAGGCTGCAACAGCGTTGGCTTGGTGGCTTCAACATTATGATAGTGTGGCTATCTAGCCTTACTCGCATTTTGATCCATATCATTATCAGTTGGTAAACTATATACAGCTACTTTTTGCATTCTGGAAGTGTTAATTACAGGTTGTGGAGAGTAACAGGGGTTTCTGCTGTTTTTCTCTTAAAGTTAACACTAGGTCTTATATACACACTACATTCTCAAAGGACATTAACCACCTATTTTTGGATTATTAGTTTTGTATAAATATCTGACATTGTGGTTGTCTGTGTGTTTGTTAAGGGAGGCAAGGTGTATGTGAAATGCACTCAGCAGTATTGCGTCTGGCTGTAGTGGCAGTCCCCATGGGTGTGCTGTTGTCCAGAACCATGGCCTGGATGTCCAGCGGCAAGACACATCCTGAACTCATCAGTCGACTTCGGGGTAAAACCACACAGTATCTCTGGAGCCACAGAGCTTAGAAACACACTCAACGACAGTACATGTACATATATTATACTATTTATAGCACACTAATATAATAATGCAACTCTTTATGACATTGTAAACGCATGTTCATCCATTGTTGAGAATTTCAATAGCCAGTTCAGTGCAGTTTAGGGCTGGGTTGAGTTTTTTTGTGAGTCGTGGAGTGGTTTTCATTGATCACCTTTTTAGATCATGGAGTGATCCGCAGTGATTGTGTGTTTGATGCCATGCTGGCCACAGACAGGGGAATCTACTCTGAGGACTACCCTTACTCCGACTCTCCTCAATCTATTGGTAACTTTCTTACAGTGGCACACTTACTTACCCTATAACTTGTATGAGAACACTGCAGTTACTCATGTCACACCATTGTAACATGTTTTGAGATAGTCTCACCAGAATATGAGTTAGAAAATGGGAAGCATTCTGATTCCCTTTGTCTACCAAGGGTACAAGGCAACAATCAGCGCTCCACACATGGTAAGTATTTTACCATCTAGAGCGAGCCACAACATTTACATGTACAGAATGAACACATATGTTTGCATATGTGGACAAACTGCATATTTTCAAATTCTCATCTGTAGTCTTTTTCAACCAGTGGTCTGGGCAACATTGTCCTTTTAAACGAGGAATGGTTATGAATTATAATATGGCATTATAATTCATTACATTATGGAATTGTCAATTACATTGACATCAATTAAGTTACTGAATGTTGACTTGTTCTTCCCTAGCATGCACATGCTCTGGAGGTGTTGAGTGACAAGCTAATCGAAGGGGCCTCAGCCCTGGATGTGGGCTCTGGGAGTGGATATCTCACTGCCTGCTTTGCTAGGATGGTATGTTAGGATGTGGTATGAGTCCTGAATGCATGTTGTAAATTATACTGTACCTCTAACCTACCTCCATAATAAATCTCTATATAAATAATAAACAGAAACTAACGTTCTGTTTTTGTCAAAATGTTTATGGTTTCATGCAAAATGCATGATATTAATTGTGATTTTGCTTCAGTTCTACAAGCACCATTAGTTTACAAAGTGATAAAAGATTATGATTTGTTTATTTAATCATTTATTTTGCTCCGCCAACACAAAATAGTTCCACCACTGGACTGGGACTGGACTGTTGCTAAGCAACAAACACATATTTTCCTGCACCCTACCGTCTAACGCTTGTTAATGTCAGTGAAGTGATTCATGTTTAGACCCAGTGCTGATATTACTAAATATAAGTACTCAAGGAATACCCTGTTCAATCAAATTACTTGTTCGGAACAAACTGTTGTATAATCTGCCTCAGTGCTACCCTGCCTTGTCTCTTCCCTGACATTCCTCTGCCCCCTTCCCTTAGGTGGGGTCCTCGGGGAAGGTGGTGGGAATCGAGCACATCAAGGAGCTGGTGGAGGCCTCTGTGAGAAACGTGCAGGCAGATGACCCAAAGCTACTCTCCTCAGGATGCATTAAACTTGTGGGTGAGTGAGTCATGTGACCTTGGTAAGAGTATATTGACCTTCAGATTGACTCACCTGACCTCTGTGAGTCCATGGAGACCAGCTGATGGACAGTTTGTGACAGCCATGTACCAGTGTCTGGAAGGATGCAGGCAACCACCAGAAGCAGACACTTCTCTCATGGCTTTAATAACCTGAAAATGAAACTAGTGATGCTCCAAAATGAAATGTTTTGTCTGAAAATAAAAATTCTGAATGCACATGGCTTAAAACCCAAACCAAAAATGACTACATTGTTTTTTTGGGTATAAAACACAGATAATCTGAAAATAGTTTGAGGTTATTATAGCACAAATGTTAAAAACAATTTATAGAAAAATGTGTGAGGTGAAAATGGACAAACCAAATGCTTTTGCTATTTTTGCCGGCTGAAACTTCCGTGCATCCCTAAATAAAAGTGATTTCTACTGAATTAAAAATGATGTTTTATATTATTTGACTAGATTGCATCATGATATTTGTTTTGTTGTCATGTTAGTGGGGGACGGAAGGTTGGGCTACCCTGAAGGAGCACCGTATGACGCCATCCACGTTGGGGCAGCTGCGCCTACACTCCCCAAAGCTGTGAGAACCCGTGTTCCTGCCCACCACTACACAGAAACCGGCCTCTGCATGGATCACCAACAATTCATAATGCTCGAACAATGGTCAAAACTGTCCCTGATGTCCCTGAAACCGTCCCTGAAACCGTCCCTGAAACCGTCCCTGATGCTTCACACTATTAAATCTGTGTACAGTGTGTGATTTGCAATATTAAACTCTTCTCCATTCCCGCTCCTTTGTGTGCCCCTGTATGCTTCTGGCAGCTCCTGGAGCAGCTGAAGCCTGGAGGGAGGCTGGTTCTCCCGGTGGGTCCAGACGGGGGGACCCAAGTTCTGGAGCAGTACGACCGCCAGCCAGACGGAACCTTCCTCAGAAAAGCCCTAATGGGGGTCATCTATGTTCCCCTCACAGATAAGCGACGCCAGTGGCCTGGGTATGTACTGTACAGACTGATACTGACATTCAGAGCAATGTGTTATTGACAGGTGTCTACCTTTTTATGAGCATTGTGGTTATTTCTGGCCTTTGTTGATCATTGCACAGTAGAGTTGGTTCCCTGATTATCTGTGTATGTGTGTGCGTGTGTGTGCACGTGTGTTTGTTCTCCCCCCTCAGGGGTGAGCTCTGATTGCAGTGTGGTTGCCCCTGCAGGAAGTGGTGCTGGGGCTGCAATTCTGGGGTCCCATAGGACAGTCCAGTCTGATGCATATCAGCCAGAACATGCCAGCAGCTGCCTGCTCTTCCCTGCCTCTTTGCCTTTTAGCATCTCTGGGAAGACCCAGGACTACGAGATGAAGAGAGAAGCCAAGGACTGTGGATTTACAAGTTCATCGGTTCATGTTATGGACTTTCAAACTTGCCATGTGTTAATCATCCCTTATAGATTATTGTCCGTTGTCTGGTAGTCTGAATGTTTTATTCATCTGTGAGGTGAATGTGGAGACAGACACCTGTGTAATCCTAAAGGATCCTGATCCCAGTGATGGAAACAAACAATAAGGGAATTATATAGTCAACGCTTACCAAGTGATGTAAAGCTGATGCATGTGTACAATGAATAAATGTATTTCAATTGCTGCTGTTAATCTCAGCATTCATAGTCTAATCACCTAATCCTAATTCCCTTGTATCACTACAATAGCAGAACCACCTTTGTTGATGAGAAGTAAATGTACTTTATTTTGGGAAAATATTCAAATGAACTTTGACTATTACGATATTGTTTATTAATAAAAGTGTAAGAGAATTATGATGTGCTTATTATGATAAAGTGTGAATGTAGTGGCCATGACACATCTTTTTTGAGTCAGATTGTTTTTTTGCCAGGCTATTAACTGAAGACTACATTTTGACGTCATCATCTAGCGTCTGAAAACACCAAGGACCTTTGGGAGATGCATGTGAGTGTCCTGACTCCCACTTTCAGTGTACATACTTTATCGCTTACCATACAAAATGAAGTTTTAAGGAACGTCTTAGGGAAACAGTTAGATTCAGTCTTTGGTTTTTTCCTTCGTTATATAAAAACAAATGTGTATGGTTTTCAATACAATCAGCTAGATTGTATCCAGCCAAAGTTGTCCCTTGGACGCCGTCGATGCACCCTGCCTAAATGCAATGCTACAATCAATGTGAATGTGAATTGGAAAGTGACACAGTATAATGATGTTGGAGTCCGTCACAAAATAAACGCGTTCCTTCTATATTCACGATCGTACAGACAGCAGACACCAATGACAAAACAACAGATGGAGACTATAGAAGCCACCGATGCGGCAGGGAAAAACATCTCCGAAATCACTTCAACGACCAACGAGTACGAAGTGACTGGAACTGTTAAGCGCAAAAGCGAAGAGGGGGTAGAAACGGAAAAAGACTGTCGTGGTAAGAGACGGAGAGGAGGTGGTGGTAAGAACATGAAACCAGGGGAGAGGTACATCCCTCCTCCTCAGAAGCGAAACCCCACGGTAGGCTTCAGCCAAGAACACTTCGATGAAACCTCGTACTATTTCGAAGGTGGTCTGCGAAAAGTGCGACCTTACTACTTTGACTTTAAAACTTACTGCAAGGGCCGCTGGATCGGGAAGAGTCTCTTGGAAGTCTTCAACAAGGAGTTCAGAGCAGAATCCCTGGATTACTATAAAGCAGCAGCCAAAGAGGGCCGCATCCGTCTCAACGAGGAACCAGTAAATGACTTGTCGATAACACTCAGGGTATGTTGCCTCGGAACTGAGCTTCCAAGAATATCATTTAATGTAATACATCAATCATAAATTAACGTAAATCGTGTAGTGTCTCATAATATGTTCCAACCCTTCCCCAGAACAATGACCACATGAAGAACACAGTTCATCGGCATGAGCCTCCGGTTGTGGGCCGTCCCTTGAAGATCCTGGAGGACAACGGGGAGGTTCTGGTGGTGGACAAGCCTGCTTCCATGCCGGTGCATCCCTGCGGACGGTTCCGCCACAACACGGTGATCTTCATTCTGGGGAAGGAGAGGGGGATCTCAGGCCTCCACACCGTCCATCGGCTGGACCGGTTAACCTCCGGGGTGCTGCTGTTTGCTCGAACCCTAGAGGTGTCCAAGAGACTGGACAAGCTGGTCAGAGACAGACAGGTGAGACTCCCTTCCTTTGAATGTCTCTTTTCAAACTCCATCCTGTGACAGAGCTATATATTTGAATACACCTTTTCAAATACCTTTTCAAATACCTTTCCTTTGCAGCGCTTGAAGTTTGGTGTCCTTTTCAAACAAAATGGCTCACTTGTTCTGTGGAATGTCTCGCATGGCTCACATATTGAGAATTGTAAATGGCAAGTGTTGTGTGTGCTCTCCCCCACAGCTGGAGAAGGAGTATGTGTGCCGTGTGGAGGGGGAGTTTCCCGAGGCTGAAGTGGTGTGTGAGGAGCCTATCCTGGTTGTGTCCTTCAAGGTGGGGCTGTGCCGGGTGGACCCCCTCGGCAAGGATTGCCGCACTGTCTTTCAGAGGCTCAGCTACAACGGAAGCACCAGCGTGGTTCGCTGCATGCCTCTCACTGGGCGCACACACCAGATCCGTGTCCACCTCCAGTTCCTAGGGTTTCCTATCCTCAACGACCCCATCTATGGCTCCTCGGCATGGGGCCCCCAAAGGGCCAAGGGGGGACTGGTTGGGCTGAGTGACGATGAGTTGCTGAAGGCTCTTCTGGAGGAACATCGCTCCAAGGAGAGCCTCCACCTTCTAGACCTACCCGAGGATGCCAGCAGCCTCTTGCAGGAGGGCATTATGGGAGTTGGAGTTAATGGAAAGGACCTACAGAATGCCTGTGATACTAGCTTGGCCAGGCCTGATGAGTCTGGGGGATGTAGTTCCCAAACAGAGAGAGATGTCAGCAATGAATGTACAGAGCATCAGACACATCCAGTACAGCCTGTGTCTACTGACTGTACCCTGAATGACATGCGCCCTTTGCAGGGTGCAGGCAGGGATGGACCCTCGTCAGAGTGTGCACCAGCACTCCTCTCAGGCCCCAGAGACAGAGACCCTCTGTGTAGTGAGTGTAAGATCACTAGGCCGGACCCAACCGAGAAGGAGCTGATCATGTATCTGCATGCTTTACGCTACAAAGGACCGGACTTTGAATACCAGACCTGCCTACCTGACTGGGCTAAAGAAGATTGGGTTGATGACTAGAGCTCAACTTAATGTCATGTTGTAAATACATATGTAATATTTTATCAGAGTCTGGCCCAAATTAACACTGAGTGATGTTTGGTACATTGAAATTGCACATATTTTGGCCCTCGAAGACTAAGAATTAGAACTACAGTTGTGAGGGTTTTGTTTGACTTTTCCTCATAAGATGTACTATAATCAACAATTACATTTGACATTTTTTGGGGGGTTTCTATCACACATTATTTCTGATGTAATTTTAAATCAAAGGGAATTTTGTTCAAACAAAACAACCAAAATAAAGCTGTAACCAGGAAAAATACACTTTATTTTTTTACTTTCCACCTTGTGGAAAATGTACAGCATTGTGATTCCTTAAGTCTAATAGTGGTTGCAACCTCATGTCATCAATATGAAGCTGTGTTATTCATTCCTTGAAGCAGAATGTTTTGCTTAGTGGTTAAAAACAAAAGATCATACAAGAGTACTACATGAGAAAGAAACACCTTAAATAAGTGAGACAACTTGCTTCAAATGTCGCCTGTAGACCTACTACGAAGCAAGTTCGATATGCCAGAGATATATTTTAGTAAGCTGGCTTCACTAAGCTTAACAACTGCAATCACGCTAAACAGTGTCACGACAGTGGCTATCAACTTGTTAACTCAACCCAGGTTTTACCAAACTTTTGCCGTGAGTGTGTTCATGTAAAAGGGGCTACCAGAGCAGCATATTGTACAGAATATGAGCAAACTATAATATTAAACAAATGATACATTTTAAAATATAATCCAGGCTAAAAAGAACACAGTTGTCTCTGCCAAAGGCAAGGCGGAAAGCTGGTAAAAACTTGCCGACTAAGTTAATAGGCTTACCAAAATTACAGCCCCATCATTAAGGCACATTATTACAATAGTGTATTCCATTAATCTGTTAAAAGGTCTTTTAAAGAAAATAAAGAATATATACAAAACATAATTCAGACCGGTAAATAGGCTTACTTATAAGCAAATCATTATACGGTCAACAAGTAAGTAATACGGCTTCAGTGCTTTAACCGTTCTCTGTTTTAGGATAATATTGGTAGTCTATATACACTTCAAAGATACTCATCATGGAAAGCCAAGTGTTTTGTCTGACTCACTATTCGTGCACCGAGGTCAGGGGATATTCTAGAAACAATGAAGCAATTGGTTGTTCAGTAGGTGGTGCTTTCATACGTGTTGTTCTGTTATCTCAAACAACCCGCTCCGGGCAGGTTAAGTGTGCAGCATAAGTTACCGTTGCGATCTACCCTGGTAAGAAGCAAACCACTGTCGTGAAACTGAAAACCCAGAGTTACACCTGAAGTTACCTCGCTAACCCCAAATCCTGCTTCGTAGTAGGCTCCTAGTTAAGACTTTACATCAACACTGAAGACCAATTACAAATGTATTGAACTTTACTGCATAAAATACATTTACCTTGCATACTTAACCATCACACAGAGACTTCAGTTGCCATAGAAAACTGCTGTCATTAAGAGTTGGCACGTGCTGCACATAGAAATACACCATTGTGTGGGTATACTTTCAAGAAAACACATGTTACATTTGAGCTGGATGTGCAGTGGAACAGAATATTCTCTTTTTAGTAACTGCATAACATTAATGCTACATATCTTAGCTCTGACACTGAGTAAAACACCAACCTGGGGTCATTTCTGATTGACCCTGTAGTGAGGTCCACAAGACCACACGGAGCCAACATCTTGCCACACCTGAAGAGTGATTCAATCACATCAGAATCAGCCCTTGTGACACCCTCAGTATGCTGATTACCCACCAAACGCCGATGCAAAGGAACCATAGAATGGGGGGGGGGGCCTCCCCAATCTACCTAATCAGCCCTCCTGCTAGCTTGCAAGCTTCAAAGGGCCTGATTTAGACAACACGTCTCCAGCGACCATTTGCTATCCGTTTCGGCGGCGATTTGAACAAAGAACATACCTTGATCAGAACTTTTGAGGAAAGTCTTGAGACTTCACCTTTACCACAAGAGTACAAGGTGGAGAATTATGAGAGGGATATTTGTGTTATGTTTGTTACTTTGTTTTAATGTTGTGTTCACTGAAATCTTGATTCTAGTAACAACTCCTTCTTCCTGAAAGATAACCACGTCATTCTTGGTATCTACACGAAGCTATCATAATAAAACAATCATTCAACTATATTTTGTAACTGTACCAAGATGTCCAGAACAATATTTGAACCATCGAATGAACCAGCCAGAGATCAGATCACACCTTTGGTAGGTGTGAAGGAAGGAGGGGGGAGTTGAGAACCCAGCTTCCCCCAATCCACATCTGACCCCAGACGGGTCCTCCCTCGAACTGTATAAAGCCCTAAGATGACCATCAATCTCTGACTCCAGCGAAACCGACCATGGCATGAACGCCATCAGGATTGGCGTTCCAAGGACGTCGCCAAGCTTCTCCTGAGATTCAACTTTATAGTGATCGCGACACTATCTGGACGTTTCAACAGAAGGACCAAAAACGCAATTCCAAATGCGACTTCACTGAGATCCCGCAGACTCAGTCACATGACCCAGCGCAGCCGCGCTGTGACTTCAGATTCTTCAAATGGACCTTTGGCGCAAACCGCCCTCAACATCATTGATCAACCCCTGATCAAACGTAACTATGGCTAACGCTCTTTCCTCCTCGACATGGCATTGGCGTTTGCTCTGTTTATGATTTGTAAGGATGTAATCACTGACTGTACAATTTCTGCCTTTCTTTAAGTTAGACCATTTCATTCTGTTCATTGAAACCAATCTCTCATATCAAACCCATAATCCAACTTTTCATAAGATCTGTTTACCTTACTTGAATAAATTCATTGTAAAGATATTTTGACGTGCGTGTTCACTGATGTTACGATTGGCTCTACTCTTAGAACGAATTCATTCCTTAAGATTAGACTGATTATTACGAAGGCTATTATTTAAATATTATTCAATAAGGTTTCCTCTATCCCTTTAACAATAAGAGGTGGTGCCCCCAAGAACTACATACTTTATTATAAATTAAGTATTGCTAATCTTAAACGAGCAAACCCCGCTACATAATGGCGCCCCGCGTGAGGCTAAAATAGATTGAAATGAGCAATCGTAACTTTTGTGAAACGAACTGTTAAAATAGAGCGAGCTCTAACTGTATGTAGCACCATGTATTTAATACTACTGTGCCTGGGCTACAGTGGCTGTGTGCGTATTCAATTGTTTTTCGTGAAATAGCTGCTAGTGTGTGTGTGGGACCAGCTAGCTCAAAGGAAGCGGCTAGGTTTGACCGGAGGTACGCGCGTGCTCAGAAACACCGCTGCCCCGACATTTACGTTGTAATCTGCCTCGGCCAGCTCTTCACGGAAAGTAGCATAAGAGCCTTTATTATAGCCTCTATTTTAATAGTGTAGCTATTTGGTTAAGTGAATTAACCAACCAACTAATACGTTGGTGCACATGTCTAGTTCAGGGAAACAGACAGTAGTGCTTAGTCCTGAAGGACTTTTGTTTAGAAGCAACTAAACAACGCAGTTCTGTACACGTAACCTACCGCCACCACGAGTGTGTGTGTGGGACCAGCTAGCTCAAAGGAAGCGGCTAGGTTTGACCGGAGGTACGCGCGTGCTCAGAAACACCGCTGCCCCGACATTTACGTTGTAATCTGCCTCGGCCAGCTCTTCACGGAAAGTAGCATAAGAGCCTTTATTATAGCCTCTATTTTAATAGTGTAGCTATTTGGTTAAGTGAATTAACCAACCAACTAATACGTTGGTGCACATGTCTAGTTCAGGGAAACAGACAGTAGTGCTTAGTCCTGAAGGACTTTTGTTTAGAAGCAACTAAACAATGCAGTTTCTACACGTAACCTATTATGCCGCCACGATAGCTTGTCGAAAAAAGCATTGACTATTCCCACAGCTAACTGTGTTTTAAAATAACAGTGGTTGCCAAACTAAAGTTACATTATTAGATGCAGTTCATCAATGTGGTTTAGTTACGTTGACTTCAAGAAGCTACTTAGTAACTATAATTGTGTAAAGTATGTACTATAATTACCTTGTACCTTTATTTGTTATTTGTGTACGTCTTTGGCAGTCAATTGTAACCATAACCTAAATGAGTTTATTGAAACTAGTTTGATTTAAAAAGATTGGAAAGCCGACAACTTTTCCCTCATCTAGACCCCTAGTCACAAAGCTTCAATTGCTACGGCCATTGTAAGCCACTTCAAGTGCCTCTTTTTGTTTCAATAATTTCCTCTCAACCTTTTTCCTATGTCATGTCATAGCTTAATCACTCATAGCCATGCCAATGTCTGGGGAGGGGGGGTGACATGCTGTTACGCTGCTGTGGTCTTTCTTCTCTTGTCTTCATGTCAACAGTTTCATCGACGACGGTCTATGAAAGTTGACATCCGGGGGGATGTAGTGAGGTCCACAAGACCACACGGAGCCAACATCTTGCCACACCTGAAGAGTGATTCAATCACATCAGAATCAGCCCTTGTGACACCCTCAGTATGCTGATTACCCACCAAACGCCGATGCAAAGGAACCATAGAATGGGGGGGGGCCTCCCCAATCTACCTAATCAGCCCTCCTGCTAGCTTGCAAGCTTCAAAGGGCCTGATTTAGACAACACGTCTCCAGCGACCATTTGCTATCCGTTTCGGCGGCGATTTGAACAAAGAACATACCTTGATCAGAACTTTTGAGGAAAGTCTTGAGACTTCACCTTTACCACAAGAGTACAAGGTGGAGAATTATGAGAGGGATATTTGTGTTATGTTTGTTACTTTGTTTTAATGTTGTGTTCACTGAAATCTTGATTCTAGTAACAACTCCTTCTTCCTGAAAGATAACCACGTCATTCTTGGTATCTACACGAAGCTATCATAATAAAACAATCATTCAACTATATTTTGTAACTGTACCAAGATGTCCAGAACAATATTTGAACCATCGAATGAACCAGCCAGAGATCAGATCACACCTTTGGTAGGTGTGAAGGAAGGAGGGGGGAGTTGAGAACCCAGCTTCCCCCAATCCACATCTGACCCCAGACGGGTCCTCCCTCGAACTGTATAAAGCCCTAAGATGACCATCAATCTCTGACTCCAGCGAAACCGACCATGGCATGAACGCCATCAGGATTGGCGTTCCAAGGACGTCGCCAAGCTTCTCCTGAGATTCAACTTTATAGTGATCGCGACACTATCTGGACGTTTCAACAGAAGGACCAAAAACGCAATTCCAAATGCGACTTCACTGAGATCCCGCAGACTCAGTCACATGACCCAGCGCAGCCGCGCTGTGACTTCAGATTCTTCAAATGGACCTTTGGCGCAAACCGCCCTCAACATCATTGATCAACCCCTGATCAAACGTAACTATGGCTAACGCTCTTTCCTCCTCGACATGGCATTGGCGTTTGCTCTGTTTATGATTTGTAAGGATGTAATCACTGACTGTACAATTTCTGCCTTTCTTTAAGTTAGACCATTTCATTCTGTTCATTGAAACCAATCTCTCATATCAAACCCATAATCCAACTTTTCATAAGATCTGTTTACCTTACTTGAATAAATTCATTGTAAAGATATTTTGACGTGCGTGTTCACTGATGTTACGATTGGCTCTACTCTTAGAACGAATTCATTCCTTAAGATTAGACTGATTATTACGAAGGCTATTATTTAAATATTATTCAATAAGGTTTCCTCTATCCCTTTAACAATAAGAGGTGGTGCCCCCAAGAACTACATACTTTATTATAAATTAAGTATTGCTAATCTTAAACGAGCAAACCCCGCTACAACCCCATTTCTGAAACACATGTACAATGATAATGACACAACTACAAACATGGCAAATAAGCTAGCTCATGTATGTATGCGACCATAGGCAGAAGCCTGCCACCATTCTGGGGTGGTGATAGATGTCGAGTACATTTCAGAAGCGCCCATTGGTAGTGCTGTTGTGTTGCTACTGACAACGTGTGATATAGGCACAAGCAATGTTTGTCATAAACAAAGCAGCACTTTCTCTTGTAGTATCTCTATGATATCTCGTAAAGGTTTGTTTTCAGTAGTCGCACTCACATGATCTCATTGTCCGTGAATCTGTCCAAATAGTTTTGTCTCAAACCCAGATGGATGAAGGCCAGAGATCGTTGACTGAGCTTGTCCGGTCCAAGATGTGCAGTAGGCCTGGATCAATTATAGATCAATTTCTAGTCAGAAGTACTTCATTGTTGGCACATTTCTATTGCACTGGGTATCACAATACAAGTGTTTCCAGTGTATTTGACAGATTGAAATCAAACCAAGTTTGTTGTGTCGTAGAGGCTATGAATATGAAGGTGTGATTATGGACCCTGTCAGAGCAGAATAGGCACAGAGATACATAATGCAGCTGGAAACATGATGTGCGGTGACTTTACTTGGTGGTATTGCGTGGTCTTCACACAAGTCACAGGATAGAAGTGAATTATCTCTGTTTCTGGTTATGATTAATATTCTTAGGTATTAGTGATAGTACTCAGTGCAGAAGTGTCCAGTGGAACAAACGCTTAGATATTACTTTTAAAGTAAATTGAACACTCGTGTTGTGTGGCATTTCCTCTGGTGCTGTAACAGTGAAGTTACTGTGGTGACAGCAAGATAAAAGTTATAGTCAGAAATGTGTCAGATTGATTATTTTGAATACAACCCGATTTAAGCTACAGGACATTTCCATTTGAACATATTAATGACTCTTTTAGAGATTATTGAATACCATGCAGCCCAATCTGTTTTCAAAAGCATAGCATGAATATTGTTGTTCTGCTGACATTTACACCATTCGTGTTTGTCACTTGGAGTTTGCACAAAAGCCCAACTGAACATTTAACCTTGGATAAGTAATACTAAACTGGCATTTTTATGTTACTACAGAAGTAGAAACAGGACATGTTTTCTAAATCCTCAACTTGTCTCTTCCCTCGCTCCATCTCTCTTGATCCACACATCAGGCAGGTCTGGTTTGCTATTGGGCAGGATGACAGGCTCCTCTCCCTGGCTGGAACGGCTCCGCCCACAGCCTGGAGCCCCAGTCTCGTAGACAGTCTCCCTGAGGGAGAGGTGGAGTGCATCCCTCCGTCCATTCAGGTGTCCTGGCTGCGGCTCCCCGTTCCCCTCACCCTCCTCCTGGCCACAGACATGGGGCTGGGAGGGCCCTGGCTCGATGTCACTGAGGCAGGTCTCGTTGGAGTCCTCCAGCCCCTCAAAGGAACTCTGGGACTGGGAAGACAGCAGTCGAGACTGGGGGTGATGCTTGCCCCCAGTGTGCTTCTCCTTAGAGGCAATAGAGGGCTGCTCCATGGTCTCCAGGGTCTGGCTGATGATGGTGTCCTCCATACTGGAGGAGGAGGACATGGTCACGATCCAGCGGTTCCCCCCAGCAGACTGGCCCCCCCGGCAGGCCTTACACAGCAGCTGGTCCTTGGTCAGCTCTCCTGCGGGAGTTGCGGATCGCACAGTGTTCTCCCTATAGGGAGAGGAGGTCTGCAGGGCTGGGGGAGGGTGGCAGCCTTTGTGGGGGTGTCTGCTACACATGTCCTCGCTGTCTGCGTCTGCCTCCCTCCTTTCCACCTCCGGGCCACAGAACTGGATGTCATCGGACAAGACGGAGGGACGGTTGGACAGCTTGCTGGTACAGGTGCTATTCTCAAAGCTGTCACTCAGCTGGCAGGCCAACGGCTGCAGCTCGTACTGCTCCGACTCCTGCTCTCCAGCTCCCTGTCTTTGTCTCTGTCGCTGGTGATTAGGGTAGAGATATCCTCCGCCATCTTTGTTGTAGTTCCGTCTGACCCTTGACCTGCCGTACGCCCCATTGATGGTGGAGGTGGAGGTTGCTGGGTCGGCTGTGGAGCGGGAGGACAGCATGCCCTCAGAGACCTTCTCCGAGGAACACGGAAGAGAGATCTTCCCACAGTTCCTTTGAGGACCAAAAAAGCAGCAGAGAGACTGAAAGAAGAAAGTGGCAAAACCGCAAGCCACACACTTGACGAGGAAGAGAAATATCCCCAGCTTCCTGAAGAGCAGGGCGGTGGCGGGAAGCATGACGATCCCAACGCAGAAGAACGCTCCAGAACCTACGGCCACAGGGCAGCCCATCCTCTTCACAGAGTGAGCTACTCGGCCAATCCTGTCCGAGTGTGGAGCGGAGCTGTAGGAGATGCAATAGTTAGCCACAAAGTCCACAGAAAGGCCTGCCGCAGCAGAGATGAACAGAGCTTCCACACCGCTCAGCTGCCACTCCAGCAGGACTAGCAGACCCACGGTGACAAACACACTCCCTCCCACGGCCGCCATCCCGTAGATGCTCAGCGGAATGTTCCAGGTGGTCAGAAGCAGCAGGGTGAAGGTCAGGGCGATGGAGACGCCGGCAACCACCAGGGTCTCGGAGCTCAGACTCTGCTGGAGGTCAAACAACGTGAGCTGACTGATGAACCAGCCCTGCCTCAGTCCTGGGGGAGCTTCAGACATCTCCCCGGCAAACCATGCCACCATGTCCCGGTAATACAAACTAGTCTGGCTGAAGTTGAAGCTGTAGAAGTGTATGGTTCGGAACGCCAGAACAAGGGCTGCTATCCTGCCGTCTGGCTGGAAGAACAGTCCTCCTTCTCCAGGGGACAGATGGCCCTCAGCGTGGCTGTGCCGCTCTGCCACCATCATACCCACACATTGCTCGAACACAGCAGCAGGGTAGGGAAAGGGAATGTCATTGCAGCAAAACTGCCGGGAGTCCTCACTCTCGGAGCAGCGTCGGATGGACACCCAGCGCACAAGCTGCTCCACCAGGCAGACGCTGTCCACCCGGCCCTCCTCCTCCTCAGACGATGAAGTAGGGGAATAGAAACTCTGGTTTTGGACCCGTTCACAGAGCTCCCTGAGCCACAACTGAGCCTCGGGGCTGCTTATGTTGAATTCTGGGTCCAGAACTAATGACCCGTTGCTTTTAGGGTCGAAATGATCCCCGTTATCAGTAGCGATGACCCCCCAGACCAGGGTCAGTGTCAGGGGCTTGTCCTCGCCATTTCTCTGTCTTTCAAACATGAACATGTGACGATACTCTGCGTCGTACCTCTCAAACGGATGGCTGGAGCGGAACAGCTGAGTGGCTCTGCTGTCCAGGGTGGGGAGTTTCATGCCAGGATCCACACAAGAGATGTAGGTGCCCCCTGCCGCCAGCACAGCGAACCAGCACACCCATATGTATCGAAACTTGACCACCCCACAAGGGAGAATTTTCAGAAACAATAGGTTGGAGGTCTCTGCCAATCCTCTCTTCAAGCCCCTTAGTTTCTGAGCCAGACCGAAGAGGCAGCGCTTCCTCGAGCTTGTGTCCCAGAATCCTCCAGGACTTTTGGAGCAGCAGGGATTCCAGCCAGGGGCATCGACCAAGGCAGAGTTCGTCCCTGAGTAGCGCTCTCTGATGACGAGTGCACAGGGCAGCCAGACAAGGTTGACCAGGGTACTGATCAGAGAGGCTGTCCCCAGGTAGATGGAGAAACACCTGACGGCCGTGATGCTGCTCAGGTAACCACAGAAGAAGGCAGCACTGGAGGTGAGGCCCGACGCCATGGTCAAGTATCCAACTTCTAGCACAACCCTGTTCACCCTCTTCTCCAGCGAGGCAGGGGGGTTGTGGGAGAGCTGAAGGCTCCAGAAGTCGACGAAAGTGAAGGCCTGATTGGAGCAGCTTCCCAGCAGGATGAGAACAGCAGAGAGGTTGAGCAGGGGGAAGAAGGCCATGCGAAAAGCAACCTTGTACAAGAAGTAGGAGGTGAAGAGTGAACCTGTGATGGCTACCAGAGCCAGCGCTGATATGAAAAGTGAGCGCAGGTACAGAGCCATGGTAAAGAAGAGGGAGGCCACCGCCAGGATAGGGTAGATGGAGTCCCGAGCCAGGTAGTGCTTAAACAGAGTCTGCTTGATTCCCAGGTCCATCCCTGTGATTGTGGTGTTGTTGTAAGTCAGGTCCTGGCCTTCCAGGCTTCTTATATAGATGTCCATAAGGTGCTCTCCTTTTTCCACCGGCAGGAACAGCAGGCTGTATTTCAGTGAGGGAACCTGGTACTGGACAGTCTCCGGCCCCAGGAAGTCCTTATCGACCAGGAAGTGAAGGATCTGGTACACGGCATGGGAGTGCTTGCATCGCGTGGGCACCGACACGCAGCTCCCCTGCTTGGGTCTGTGGTGGCAGCTTCCCGACAGACTGCCGTGGTGGTAGAAGGGAGCACAGTAGCGCAGCAAGCTGAGGGACTCTGACACATGGTGAGAGTTGAGGCTGAGGCAGGAGGAGGCGTTGCTGAGGACTGCCAAGTAATTCCCCAAGGACCAGCTGGGACAGCAGGGTCCCCCTTCACCTCCCCGGCCCTCCCCTCCTGCCTCGGTCTCCAGCTTCAAAGGCTGCTGCTGACACAGCCCCTGGAAATGAGCCTGCGAACGAATCTGAAACACAAAGGATTGAGGGTTTTTCCTTAATAATGCTAGAGCTTTAGGGGAGGGGTGGCATGGGTTGAAGAGCGGGGCTTTTGAAGATGGGAGCGTGACGAGAAAGAGGGTGAGGAGCAAGATGAGGAAGAGCAGGAAGAAAAGCTGATGGAGGAGAAGAAGATGCAGGTGTAGGGGCAGAAGAGGAGCAGCTACAGGAAAAGAGGAGAGGAGCAGGGCAGAAGAGGCAGAAGTCAGGTGGAGGAGCCGGAAGTGAAGGAGGAGAACAACATACCATGATCTGCTCCATCTCACACATGGTGGTTATGGATTTCAGGCTCCACAGACTGGCAGAGTTCCCTGAGCGAAACACCAGCTGAGCATACTGTTCTCCTGCACACACACAGTTGGAGCTGTGATTTAGGCACACACAACCACAATGAAATCATCCACAGTCTGCTATCTGCGTTTACACAAAACCAACATGCTTGCAAGGAGGGTCCAGTGTATTGTGTATATTCCTGAGTGTGTGTTTTTCATTGTGTGTTTGAAGTGTTTTCCTACCAGGTGCATCACAGAGAAAGGTGTCCTGATCTGGGTCTTTATCCAGCATCCTCTTGGAGCGCAGTCTGGACCTCTCCCGCCTCACACTGGCCTCATCACCATCCACATTGCTATAAACACACACACACAAACGAGAATTTGATACTATTTTTAACCCTTCAACCAGGGAAGACATTTAGAACAGATTATTTTTGTCTAATTTATTTTCATTTCATTCAAGTATTTCCGCTCCAGTTTTAATGATGCACTTAGGGAGCCAAGTTGCTTGGACCAGTGTTTTCATGCTCCATCTGTATCTGTAAACATGAGCCAAGTGTTGCCTTTTTTAGAAGGATTAATTACATAACCCAACAGGGATGTGTGTTTGTGTGTGAGGGAGAAAAGTATACTTTACATTTACATTTAGCAGACGCTCTTATCCAGAGCGACTTACAGTAAGTACAGGGACATTCCCCCGGGGCAAGTAGGGTGAAGTGCCTTGCCCAAGGACACAACGTCATTTGGCACAGCCGGGAATCGAACTGGCAACCTTCATATTACTAGCCCGATTCCCTAACCGCTCAGCCACCTGACTCCACTTACTTTGGCTCTTCATTTTGCCACTGGCACACTAAATGGTGAAACCCCAGTGTAGGGAAAAGCTCAAAATATCAATTTATATTTGATATTATTCTGTTCTTAAGGTACCTCCCAGGATTCCTGTATGTGCTCAGCTGTGGAACCACAGACAGGGTTCTACCAGGCCCGGTGTTCTCCAGCAGCTTCTCCAACGAGGACTGTCTCAGTCCTATGTATGTTCCCCTAGGCTCGAACCCCTGTGAACACACACAACAACATCAAACATACAACCAAAACATACATCAACAGACATCTTCACACATCAAACCCACGCCAAAATGTATCGACTACAGACACCAAAAATATTAGCACATACCACCACATCAACCCAAAAAAAAAAAAAAAAAAAAAAGCTTCCGAGCACAGTGTAAGTGTGGACACAAGTCGCTACTGGACACAATGCTGTATTAAAACACAATATTTATGTAAATTAAGTGTGCTTGAGGAGCAGCAGAGGGAGTGCTAATGTTTATCCATTCAGTGTGTTATTTAAGGATACCCACAAACAATAAGGTGGTTTTGTGGATCAATGAAAGCTGCATTGAGTCAGGATATTTCCATGGTACCGATCTGTTTATACTTTCTTCTCTCCTGCACATAAGAACATTGTGTTTGCAACTGCATGCACATTTGTTGCATGCCTATTTTACTGCAAGCACACGGTATGTAATTACATTTCTAGAGCTTCATTAAACATGGTAAAAACAAAAACGGTTGATTTAGCATCACGGTCTAGTCCCTTTACATTATTCTTGACGTGCAGCTTCACTCGTGTCAACAGGGAGAAAATAGAAGAGAGAGTGTGTGCGTGTGTGTATCCCTGCATGTGTGTGTGTTGGCTGGTGGGGACTGACCATAAGCGGGTCAGAAAAGTCTGGTAGTGGCCCAATTAGAAGGCCCGCTAGAGAACATCCCAGAAGAACAAGGGCAAATCCCAGCATCATCACCACAGGATATTCCACCACCAACTGGGAGTAGCTGCAAGCACCATAGAAGAAGACCGGCTCAGTGTCAATGTAACTGCCAGCTGGCATCACAGAAGAAGACTTTCACTGATTACCTGTCAATCAGAACCAGCATAGAAGAACAGAGGCTGGCAGTGACATTTATGTTTCGTGGACTTTAGAGGACAGTACTTACTAGTATATAATGGTATTATCAATTTTCGTGCAATGAAAAATAGCCATATATATCATGTTGTCATGCTATTGGACTAACATGCTCTGTACTAACTTTCTAGGAATCCCGTAGAGTCCCTCATCCCTACAGAAGAAAGCACATCACACATTGTTTTTGAGTGTTAGGTTTAAGCAAAAAATGTACATTACTGGTCTGGTAACAAATCTGTCTGTGCTTTGGTTTTCATCTCCATCAATTAATTAATTAATCAATCTATTTATTTATTTATTTATTCATGTATCCATTCAATACATTTGACATCCTTCCAAAAATTGATCTGGATTTATCCATCTCGAACCAAGCTGTGTTGCAGACGAACCCATACCTGACTGTCACCACATGTCTTTGTTTTCGCTTGTGGGCTCCTCCCTCATGTGATCCCTGCAGCCAATGACACCGCACAGCGTTATGACAGGACGGAACGTGAGCGGGGCTTCTGCCATGACCCGTCTTACCACCGATGCTGAGGCCAGTAGAGCAGTCTGGGTGAGAGCCGTCTGTGACTGGGTGAGTGTTGGGGCAGGCATTGCCTCTGGTTGGCTGGTGGTGTGTGCAGCAGTGTCCGTGCTCTTGTGGGTGGCGGCTGGGGGGTTGGGGTGAGGGGTGGTAGGGCGGGCCTTGGGGGACCTGGTGGTAAAGCTGAGAGGAGGAGGAGGAGGAGGAAGAGGAGGAGGAGGATGGTCTGGGGAGGCTGTCAGCCAGCTGGAGCTGCACACACACACTGTCAGGAGGACAGAGAGACAGCTCTGGGATCTCACTGGAAGAGAACACAGGGCAGAGGGGGTAGGGTTATTTATAATTCCAGTAGAATTCAGTCTTGGTGTCACAGTGTAGCACATCTCACCAGAGTGTTCCATAGAAAGTTTGCTTTAATGATCAAAGGAATTCAATCCATCAATCAGTTCACCAATTGATCAACCAATCAATCAAGAGCTAGTCCACAACCACTGCAGTATGATGCAAGTGTCGATCTCAGGATGGTAGTACAGATCAACCTTAAAAGTGATTATAATACAGCGTAAGGTTGGTTGGAATTGATGACATCCTCAGGCCTGTTCTGCCTGGCCTTGTGTCTGAGTAGACATTATTAACAGTGCGAGTCGTGAGGGGAAAGATGGGGAAAAGCTGTTGCTGCGCTACTGGAAGAGACCCAATTAGAGGGACAGATGGACCTCCATCTCCAAGGCCCTGCTCATCACCACGGCTGGAGGATGCTGCCTGTCAAGCAAAGCCTTGGACTGGGGACAGTGCCTCTGGATGTGATGACTGGGTGACTCATTGGCACTGGCAGGCATCGGATAGGTGTACAGAGATACAGAGATGCTGCTGTCTCCACACTGTGGTTTTTCCTCTACCCACATTTGAAAGAACTTCTAGAGGTTCAACCATGTCTATCCTTGGCTAACCCTATTTCCAGTGCGTAGCATTGATTCTGGTATGTTCTCTATTTATGCATTCATTAAAGTAACTAGTCATAATGAACACTTCAGAGGCAGAATGTGTTTATCATGTAATGATAAAATCATAATTAAATAATGTCATAGTTAACTTGCTCTGCTTATGAAGTGTTGTTGATTGGGATCCCTTCTACTTGATATGATGAACTGAATAAAATAAGCATCATTAGATCATTATCAATTACACCATGTTATGAACTTTTGGTACACAGTTTTACAAAAGATCAGTGAGCTTTAAGTGAGGTTACTTAAAAGACATTACAAGCAGCAGGAATTAGTCTGGCCATGACTCAGTTACTAATGCAATGTGTCATTTTAATGATTCACTGATTTAGAGTCACAACAACCATAACAATCACAGAGTCAGGCTGCATCATAGGAGAAAAAGTCTGCCCATTAAGTCTGATTGTTTTTCCACAGCTGGGTGAACCGAGCTCCTCTACCTGTTTAATCACCATGGTGACCAAGTAGGTCAACAGTGAGTGTGACCACCAGACCCTCTAATGCTTTATTGACATTACCAACCTTTAAGGGAGGCAGGCAGTAGCTTAAAACACTTGAGACACTTAACACTTGATGGCAACATGACAGTAAAATTGTTAAAACAGTATTGGTGATAGCAGAGCAGTAAATCAACTGATCTGCCAATTGTATTAGAGCACACCAATAGCATACTGATACATACTGTGTAAATCAACAGAACATCTACGTCTATGGCCAGGCTACCGTGGCTATCTGGTGTATTGGACATGACTCAGACCTGCTCAGTGGGATATGTCCATAGAACCCCCTTCAGATGGCATGTGAGTTCTGGGAGCCAACACGTCAGCGTACGTTGTGGGCGTATCATGGCACCTCACCAGGCTATGAGAAGCTTCCAGACTGACTCACAGAACAGGTCTGGAGCTGTCCAACTAGAACAGACCTTGTGCCTAACCCTGGGCAGCACGGTGACACACTGAAGACTGCAAAATGAAGGTTGCATGGACCGCATAAACTCAACGGATGATTACGAAATGACTGAAATTTGTCAGATGAACTGATGCATTTGCAGCTTTACATTGCATTTAAACATGCCACAGACTGGACTGTTTCCTCAGACTGTGGTGCCAGACTGGGTTCAGTGTGCGATGAGAAAAGCAGAGGTGGCTAAACTTGACAACAAAGGTGATGTTTTTTATCGTGTGGAGCTCCACAAGAACAGCCAGCCAGCCAGTCTATGGAGTGGTTTAATAATTAAACAGAGAGACTAAAATACATCCAGGAGGGTCTTACTTACCCTCCTGCAGCGAAACAAATAACAACCAATCAATTCAACCAATACTGCATTCATTGAACATGGTACTGAATCACTAAACTATATTCAGTGATGTAAATTGTGTGCTAAGAAGATATTGTTGGATTACATTAACCCTGAAAGCATTAACCCTGTTTTCACTTCCCTCGCAATTACTGAGAACGGATCACTGTTTACGGATCACTGTTTGCTCACAGATTTCGCATCAACATGATTTTAAAATACATGTTTAAATATACTGTGACACCCAATGTTCTGAATGAATGTTTGAGTTGATTGGTTCAGAGCCCAAGCTTGTCTGCTGACCTTTCGTGAGATCTGATGATCTTAGCAGGCTATGGTGTCCTTGAGGAATGACACCAGGGTTCAACTGCCGTTGAAATTCCCTCCTGAGCTTGTGCAGTGGACTGACATGTTGACAACTGAAACCTTTCCTCTGTGCCCAGTAGCGTTTGCAGTGGTCTGGTGAGCAAACCCAGCAGAGAGCACCTGTCTGCCTGTGATCTGTCAGGACAGGATGAGCCTCCCTCTGTCATGTGCTGAGCTGAATCTCGTTATGTTGACTGTGTTTTACAGGAGCCGACATGCTCTGGATCACCAGGAGACTGGTGAGGATCATAAGTAGGAATTTGAATATGACCTGATTGGATGAGGCTTCATTTCACTTCAGTTCTGCTACCACAAAACAACAGGTTAGCTGCTGAGATAAAGGCACCTGAAATCTGGTGTGAACGCTGCCTATACCTGTTCAGATTTGTGCAGATATGGAGAATTTTAAGAAACAAACACAAAAAGATTATTGACTCATGAGGTTAATTGTGTAAACTTGTTCATCCATGTAGAGAGAGGGATGGTTAACTTCGTTATCACAGACGTTGATATGAAGTTAACGTTTTTATGAAATCTACAGTGGATTTTATAGCCAACAACAACAAATTTACGAGAGGAGATTGATTTATATCTGTCCCTGCGAACATGACCAAGAAGACACAAATGTGTCTGCACACATTTATTGTTTAAAGCTATTCATATTTACACGATATGAGAAGTGGCTATGTAAACAAAATAGATAAGTAAAATACAGTACGTACCATTGAGAAACCTTCTGTGTGGGTCTCTGAGCTAGTGGAGAATCCATTACAATAGCATCGGTGCTCTCTCCGGTGATAGACACAGCATCCATTCTCAATCCGCTGTACAACTACCGAAACCGATTATAATAGAAACCAAGCCATATGGGAAATTACTATAATCATGTGCGCAAGAATATGACTAGGCTATCGGTTTTATTCTGCGACACCAAAAGGATGTTATGAGTAAATGTGCCCGAAGGACGATGCGGTTTGATGAAGCTCGCTGCTGTTGAGGACACAGAGCGTGAACGGAACGTTCGCTGTCCAACCAGGGTTGGTGCTAGCGGATGTGTGATGGATACAATGGAAGCCCATCATTGATGCAATAATCCACCTGTTTTAAATTTGCAGCAACACAGTGTCAATAATTACCACCGACATTAAACGTGTCTAGTATCAACAATTTCATATAATTTCAATGACGGATTTGATATTCAGGTGCCCCCCCGCCTGTAAAAGCACCCCTCGCGGAAACGCGCGCCTAAACCACTCTTATCAAATACTGAAAGATTCCTTACCAAGAAATCTTGGCGATTTCTTTCTCGTATCTTGCCAAGAAATGCACCCCCTGCTAACTCTGACTACGAAAGTGCCACATGCATGAAACTTACTCTGGTTACTCATACTAGTCCCTTCAATGTACAGTAAGAATAATTTGATGCTGGGATATACAGAACAAAAGTACATGGGGGTGCATTTCAGGGCAGGCCTGGTTTTCCATTTGAAGTAGTCAGTGTAATACAAATCGAAGACTAGAATGGGTGGTGAAAATGTTGTCTTCCTCTGCTGACAGGGTACGCTGTGCAAGCTCTGATGGGCCTCGGGGTGGGTCTAAAGCGACAGCCATGGTAATTTTCTGTGGCAGGCTGGCAGCTCTCTCTGGGGACTGGTGAGGCGAGGGAAATGGGTTATTTACGGCTTGGATGCTGCTCACGGCCCAGGGGCGATCTAAGTAATAGGAGATATGAGATCCCTAAGCAACATGGGCCTGCGTGGGTTTATAAAGTCATACATGCAGACAAATTATCATGTACACTAAACGGCTTCAGTATACAACTAGACGGCTTCAGTATACAACTAGACTGCTTCAGTATGCAAATATCAATTTTTCTGTAAATCTCAAATAAAAAAAAGTCCTCCGAATGTTGCAGTAGTGAGACGTAATTTTGTATTTGTCCAAAGAGAGATGCGAATTCACTTCAGTGTTAATGGGGGACTTCCTAAACGTATTTTGCTGCCACCTGTTGATACGATTTTGTCCCACAGTCTGCTCTTGGTGCCTTCACTCTCACTCACATCACATGTACACGAAACATTCACGTCGAGAGAGGGAGAGAGAGGAGGGGCGGAAAAGTGGCAGAGAAGGTGAGGGGGGAGAGAGACCTAGCGAGTGAGTGAATGAATGAAATGGAGCGAAAGAGATAGAAAGAGTCCAGATTATATGCCACAGGCAAATGCTGACATTTTATTTGTTAAGAAAACCTGTAGCTCTGTAAACTGACGGTCACATACAGATAGCTCGCTACATTTCATTGGTGAAACATCGGTAAACTCCTCCCCAGATACCGCCCCTCTTCGACTCCTGCAGAGCACTTGACTGACCGAAATGACAGTTTTCAATGAGTCTCCTGCGTTCCACCGGTAGACATGTCGAAGATTGGAAACCCTCTTTGTGCGGCTGTGTTGTTAGCTTTTGTCGTAATGTCTCTAACACTTTTAGTGAACAACTGGCATTCCAAAGACCGTGACGCAAAGTTCACCAAGGAAAATCTTGATGCGGACTTGGCTGTGCAGCGCAGCTTGTTAGTTTATGAACTTAACGAAAGACGCAAAGAAATTCTTCCGTTTTTAATATTAAACGAAAACGAGATGGTTTGGGAAGAATCTGAACATATATCGCGGGATCCTTCAACAAAATCTAAAAGAATGAATGGGAATTCTGAGAATGCAGCTGTTTCTGAAGGATCTATTCCATATAGCGGTGAGATTGGCTGCAATGAACTTGTGGAAATGAGAGCGGTGGATGTCCTGGGGTCTGGGTACACCAAGCTGGTTCTCAAGGTGCTTCTGTCCGAGGGCCAGCCTGTTGCACTGAAGTTTGTGAACGACCAGGGGGCCGACATGGGCAGATGTCTCGAGGAATTCAAAGACCCAGAGGGTTGTCACGAGCTCGTGTCCTACAAACTGAAAAAAGAGATAGTTTTGCTGCAAAAACTGAAGCATAGGAACATAATTAAGGTAAGTTGAAAACAACCTCCATGTTTCAACTGTAACCCAACGGCACTTTAGCCTGGTCACGGCTCAATGGTTCGGTAACATGTACGGATAAAATGTGATACAAAGCCACATTGGGTCACGCGGGGTATGCCCCATCGTGTAATTCAATTTGAATTGAAACACTCGTGACCCCTGTCCCAGTTGGTCATCAGCAGCTCAAAGTGACACAACAAGCCTTTGTGTGTCTGACAACAAGAAGCATCTGTCTGAACTATAAAGATCCTATTCAATCAAACCATTATTTAAGACTTGCAGCCCAAAATGTAAACAGATACTTTAACTGTATCTCACAATAATAGAATTGAGAGCAGGTTTCTTCTCCAGTTGCTGTATCTTCAGGCAACTTCACCAAGCACACTGAGCACTACTGTACTCTACTCAAATTCCACTGTAACTCAAATGGCAGCCCGCTTGTGTCCACAGCTACAAGGCCACTGTGAGGAGGAGGGTGGTGGAGGAGGAGGAAGAAGGATCACAGCCATTCTAGAACAGGGTTCACCTCTCCAGATGATCCAGCTACTGCAGAGCCCCTGGGAGGAACGCTTCAGGGTAGGAGCCACCATCCATCCCTCCTCCATAACCCCCTCTTTCTCTTTCTAGTCATTTTGCACTCTCTCTCTCTCTCTCTCTCTCTCTGTCTTTCTCATCCAAGGCTAGTTCATCAGGACTGTCCCCATGTCCTGTTCATCTCTAGCATACCTGTGGCGGGGGAAGGGCAACACTCAGAGCCTGGAGTGGATTAACTACAGACCCAAACACACACACACACACACACACTATATCCATTCCAACTAAGGTTGATCAAATACACTGAAGGACAGATGTCTCTGGGGCAGCCAATGGGATCGCAACACACACCCCTCCTCCGGGCTAAGCCCCTAGTATCTTACTGAAATCACACTGCGTGTGTGTGTGTGTGCGTGTAAGAGAAAGGGAGTTAGAAAGTGAAAGAGGGATGTCATTATAGTTGAACAGTTGTGCACGTGTTAACATGCATGTATCCAGACACAAGGTAAATGCTATCTTGCTGATCAGTGTTGACTGTTCCAGAGAAGCGTCTCACAGCAGCCGCCTAGGGGGGGGGGGGGGTGTAGTTCAGCCGCCTAGGGGGGGGGGGGGGGGGTGTAGTTATATAGAGTGATAGAGGACAGAAGATCATTTCTCCCTGCCGGCCTGGTGTCTTTGACCCAGCGGTACACACTAATCCACAGAGGGCTTGGGTTACACCCAACTCTGCTTTTATAGCTCCTCCAATTCACTGGGTGATTTCAAGAGCAGAGCGTTACCTAATGCTGCAGCTATGTTTGCAGTGTGACAGAATAATTTTATGCTCTGTCAATGCAGGGCTGATGCTACTCCTGTATTTTGTTTCTTGCCATGCCAACTTGATACGTTTCTCTTTTTTCCCCTTCATCTCTCATCTTTCTACGAGTTCTATTCAAAGAAGGATGGCCGCATTGGCCTGTGTCCAAACTTCAAAGAAAGCACTTACCGCTAGAATGACTGCCAATTGAGTCATGTTTTGAAAGTTGTGTATGTGTAATTGAATATGTATGTGGGATATCGCATGAATTTTTTTGAATGCTGTAATTGCTTGGTTTGTTTTGAAGGCAGTTTTTGTTGTTCTGCAGGTGTGTCTGGGCCTCGCCCGTCTGCTCCACTACCTGTCTGTCTCTCCGCTGGGTTCTGTGGTACTGCTGGACTTCCAGCCACGCCAGTTTGTCCTGGTCTCTGGAGAGCTGAAGCTAACCGACCTGGATGATGCCAGCGTGAGGGAGCCAGAGTGCCGGAGCGACCAGGACTGTGTGCTTCAGTTCCCCCTCAGGACCTTCAACCTGTCCTGTTCCCCCCAAGGCCTCTGTGAGGGCCACAACGAGAGAAGAAACCTCTACAACGCATACAGGTAACACTGCTGTACTGTTGAGAAAAAAAAAGGAGAGGAGGCAGGGAGGGGTAGAGGGAGGCGTAATGGCTGACCTGGGCTTTGGTGTGTCAGAACTATGGTTCTACTTAGATTCAGACAGGTTTACAACATGCTCCAACACCCTAGAGTGTGTTTTTACCAGGTGTCTGTCTGACCCAGATGTTTTTGTGTGTATTTCCCTACCTCCAGGTATTTCTTCACCTACCTGTTGCCTCACCAGGCTCCATCTGCCCTCACACACCTGGTGGAACGCATCATGAACTCCACAGGTGAAGAAAAAGACACAGCAACATGACATCACTGGTCAACTTTGAATTTCCAATTAGCATATGAAAATAACTATTATACATGTTTGTACAGGAGAGCTACAAGCTGGTATTAACAAGACTCTGGAAGCCTTTGAAGAAGTTCTCCAACTCTACCAGTCTGGGCCACACCTTGATAACCTGCCTCCTGCCTTACTTAGAGGTAGGTCTCTAGTTCCCATGCCTGTAGACTCCGGTGTGTACTAAACCAACCCTTGCTTCAGTAGACCATGTTCAACCGTCCACTGTAGTTTAGAACACACAGTCAAATATTCCCATACATGAGCACTATGTTGGTGTATACTGCTTCATTTAAAGTGATGTCAGAGGGACTCCGAAAGTGGATTCTCCTCCATCCCTACCTACCTTGCTCCCTCCATACCTCTCCCCTCCACTCTGCTCTATGAAATATTAATGATGAGATGACTGGCTGAATTCCTGCTCTGATATTTTCCATGCCCCAGCTGCAGGAATGTTTATACAGAGCAATAGGATAAATAATCAGTAGTGGACTGGTCTGAGCAGCCTTCGTCTGGAGCCAGGAAGGAATGTTTCAGTCTAACATGGAGCTGTGCAGTACAAACACATAAATAAAACTCAAAAAAGTACATTGTACACTTAATCTGGCTGAACAGCAGCCATCCATATCACGAGTGACCCTGCAGATCTATGCTGTGCTATGCTGTGCTCTGACAAGGCTCTGACAAACTTCAGTTCAGTGTAAGATTCAGCAGGTTTGTCTTTGCCAGAAACGCACAGCAGAGCACAGTGCGGATGTGGCAGCTGAAAGTGATTTTCTGTCTGGTCTGTTCCGAGGAGTCTGTTCTCTCAACATTAGATTCCATTTATTACACCCAGATTACACCCTGTATTACTTCCACGGCCAGGGATAACAGGACATAACAAGAAACTGCATACATTCATCCATTTAAACCAAAAAGGAAAGGGTCTCTTTCTTTCTCTCCCCATCTCCTTCCTCCTTCCCCCTCTCTGTTTTGGTTAAGGCCCAGTCAGTGGCTGAGGCCTGTCGCCATTTTGCTTCCATCCATGACAGGCCTCATTCTCCTTCTAGAACCACCCTCTGTTTGGTTCACAAATGCACTGGTCTCCCATTAGTTAGTATGCCTCACACACACACTTCCTGGCCATTTAGGTAGAGATTGGTAGGCATACCAGTGTGTGTAATGTGACACTCTCCCACCTCCACACCACTGTGGCTGAGTGGACCTCTGTTCTGACTGTGTGTGTGTGTGTGTGTGTCAAATTCATGGCTAGAGCTAATTCTAACCAGATGAGTTAAACCCCACAGTCCATACCGCTATTATGAGTAGACTATTGACTGCCGACCGACAAACCCTCAGACTACCACTAACCAACCAATTTACTGACTCATTGGTTCCTCTTCTCCTGTCCTCTGCAGATTATAGTGTGATGCGGGGCGTGAGGACGTCAGGAGATGTGGGATACAGGTGCTGGGGCTCCTACAGTCACCAGGGCTGCCTGTTGTCCGTCCAGAGCCCCAGAGAGGCTGCCCTGCTCTGCTCCTCCCAGTCACATTGCACCAGCTTCAGCCTCAGCCAGCAGAAGACCTGGACAGGTCAGTAGCAGTAGAAACGAAATAACTTTCTGTATATATCCCACGCTTAGACACGTTGAGACACCAAGGCATGTTTGCATGCTCAGAGTTCTGAGGCGGTGGTTTCAGTGAAAGCATGTTTAATCTCTTGATTTAAAAACCAAAAAAAGCTTTGGCTTTGAAACAGATGCTGTTTTGAAGCCTTAGGCAAAGCAGAGAGAAGCAACTGTTTTTTTTAAATCTGTATCGCTGGGTGGAGAAAGTAATTGTTTCTATTGTTGGCATGGCTGCAGTTAACCAAAGTTGTGTTGCCGTGACCGTGTCTGCAGGGCGTCCGCTGGCCTCCTTCAGGACTGGGTTCAGCCATCTAGTTCCAGATGAAACCTCCGAGGTCTACCTGAGGAAGACCAAGGCCTCAGGAGCCACGGTGTAGGGAGAGGGACCAACAGCTGGCCACGGTCAACCACAGAACGCAATGTAGTGGGCCACACCTCGATCTACAGTACTATGAAGAATCGACAACGGACATGTTGTGTTGTCAGATGAGTTAAATCAGGAGTCATGACTGGTCTTGGTGTGATGTTCCTGGTGCTTAGCATGGAAGAGCTCCTGGAGGGCTATCAAGGGCCTGCAGCTGAGAAGGGAGATGTTTGAACTGAGGTGAATGGCATATATTTATAAGGCTTCTGCTCTGGGAGCTTTTGATCTGACTGCCAGGACTGCTGGCCCTCCCAAAGCTATTTAGAGGGATTTCCCTTCTGGTATAATTATGAAAAAAAAATGCTGTTTCCCCATTTTGTCTTTATTTGCCTAGTGTGTTGTGGAGGCCAGAGCCACCGCAGTAAGACTTGCCTGCTCTGCCTGATTGAAGCCTGGGGACAGAAAGACAACAAGCTCTTATACAAATAAACTTTGATGTAGATGCAGCACAAAACTTGTAGAAGGTCTATGTGCTTTGAGGAATGTCATCAGCCCTATCACAGCACAGCTGCGCCCTTAGATGTCAGTAACTAGATCATTCCAATTCCAGTTCAAGTTAATGTTGACATTTTTAAAATGTAAAAGAAGATATTTACATATTGTTAAATTGTTTGGTTATTTACACCTTGTGGGTGTGAGACTGTAAATTCCTTATTTTTCAATGAAAAAAAATATTTTAATGAACATTCATTCCAAACTTTTTGTTCTTGTTTTACTATTTGGTTCATAATATAAATACATTATTGTAATTCCACTGTCTTCTAGTCTATTGTGATTCACATTTTCAAATGGAATTGGGAATATTCTGAGCTAATAGCAAATTCTGTTGTCATTAGCATCACTATGAGTACCCTCACCTTTTCCCCCCCATCTCCCCCCTCATCCCTCCCTTTACTGGCCAATCTCTGAAACTGGCAACAACCCAAGGCAACAACCACACCTCAAACTCCTCATATTGTGTGTGTGTGTGTGTGTGTCAGTACTTGCTCCTTCACCCTGGCTATCAGTTACCCATCTCAACAGTGGGGAATCCAAACACACACCATTCTTTTTCAGTTGATACAATAGCTAGAGAATGCATGCAAATACCAGCACACCCCAGCTCATTATGGGTTTAATTAATACATGTAAATGGACCACACTGACCAAGTCTTTCTCATGGAGGCAGATCCATCACACAGAGGGGCGGCTAGAACAATCATGACTAAATCTCTTGTTAGCATAGGAAAGAGCCTGCCATCTGTGCTGCAGAGGCAGGGAGGGGAGCTGATATGGGGGGTGGGGGTGGAGCCTTGCAGAGATGGGGTCAGAAAGGGGGTCAACTGTATGTATGTATGGCTATGTCAAACTGTGTGTGTGCCCCTGCTGTGATTCACTAACCCCTTAAGGAAAAGCGGAGTTGAGGAGGGCAATGAAGCTAAATAGGACCTCCTCTTGTTTTGGAGAGAGGGCAGAGAGGGTTGGCCAAAGGTTGAAGGAGAGAGACGGAGCAAGAAGAAGTGAGAGAGTGGGCGGTTGAGGAGGACTAGGGTGTAAGAGAGGATGACAGACACCTCTGAAAATGAGGGGGAGGGTTGTTAATATGCATGATCCCCCCCCTCCACCCCCCCCCCCCCCCAGCTCATACCGCCTATCTCCATCTCCATCTCTGTTTCTTTAGTTTCTAGTTTCACTTCACTTGTCTCCAGTGTTGGGATTTTTGACCTCCATCTGGAAGGGATCTGTTTAGGAAAACAAGCCCTCTGCAGTTTAGGACCAGTGTGGAAGGGCAGGTATGGGTCCATAGGCGACTGGAGGCATGGCAGCCCACTGTTTGGCTACATTACAGTAACGAAGATTGATGTAATGTGTTGGTGTGTAAGGCTTGGTTACATTGTGGTTACAATACTACAGCATTGTGGTGAACCTGCAGTGAGGTTCTATTTGTTAAATGTGCTGTATTTAACCTCAACTGAAAGGTTTACACCTCCTAGTCTCTCTCTCCCTCTCTTTCTCACACATGGTTAAAAGCTAACAGTTGACCTTTGTCATGGCTGTCCACTCAAGTCATGCCCACATCCCTCTGTTACAAGATCCCCACATGCTCTCTCTCATTCTCTCTCACACACACACATCAGAGTCTCAGCTGGATCAGCTTTCCTTTTGAAGCTTCCCACCTCCTTCCTCCCCCCCAACACTGACTCCCCAACCCCACCACAATCCATCATACTGGGGCTCTGTCAGTCCACCCCCCTCCACACCATTTCCTTCCACCTCTCTCCAGTCCCCACTTCTTTCCCCTTTCTCCACTCTGATCCCATATCAGCCATGCGTGCACACACACACACACACACACACACACACACACACACACACAGCTCTTGTAAATCATGTTGATCCTCCTGCTCCTTTTACTGGCCAGGTCCTGGGGGTAAGGCTGGGCTGGTGAAAGGGGGGGGGGGGGCAGTGGACGAGAGAGAGAGAAAGTGTGTGGTGTGTGTCTGCAGGGTTGAGGGGGACCAGTTTACCTCTGTAGTAGTTCAAATCAAAGACACAGCCTTTTGTTGTGGCTTCAAGTCTCCAGGGTGCTTTTTGAGCAACCCCCCCCCCTCCCCCACCCGCCTATCCCTTCTCCCCAGTCCCCTCCCTCCCCAGTCCCCTCCCTCCCCCCTCCCTGCCTGGGGACAGTCAGCAGGGAGACAGCCTGGCCCCTGTGTGTAACGGCGCCTCTGCTCCCTGCCTCATCATCTGTGTTTGCCTCATCTGGAGATTTGTTCTGACCTGGCTCTGACCTTTAACTGCCACGGATGGACTGCGTTTCATCTCAGGCACCCACAATGCCAAGTAACACCTGGAGCACCAAACGCAAGCTGCAAAGCATTTCAACATCCCCTTCGTTCAGCCCCATCCACTCGTGTTGTGCTTTCCGCTGCTTTCTATTTGACTGTTTTGCACTCACACGCACACGTACACACACAGCACCGGGCAGTTATGTGTTTATTTGGCTTGTTCTGAGGCTTGTTAAAGCTGTTAACCGGGGGAGCTGTGAAACTACTCTCTTCTTGTCTCTAATGAGGGGTTTGCCTCAGAGGTAGTAAAACAGTTATGGCCTCATTCTGGGGCTGTTGGTTTGTGCTCCATTAGTACTTCATTATGTCCACATACAGGGGGCGGCTGGCAGGGTCATTACCATAGACCCAGTGACCCACTGCAGCTGTGGTGAGATGGTGGTAGGTCAACTAAATGGCCCGGTTTTGGCTCTCCATGCAGGGTGGTGCTACTGGAGGGTAGTCCTCACCTACCTAGAGCTTCTAATCTATTCCCACAAAAACAAGGAAGAAACACGTAGTGTTGTAGAACTTGCAACCTGCATGCCTGTTAGAGATTGTGGCCAGCATACTTTTTGTATACAAGACAATTACTGCTATTCTGTGTTAGGTACATTTGAATGTTTTCCTGGCTGGGCTGCTGCAGCAGAAACAACCTCCTCAGTTAATTTGCACTGCATCATCTAATAACTGGGATATTTGGTTTTATGAGCAAATTCTGCCTAAATAGGGGTGCTGGTTTGGGTTTAGGACTCCATTACCTCAGAGAGGAGAAATCTCTTGCGATCTGGTCCAAATGTTTGAGTCAGCAGAGAAGTCTGGTAGTACCTGTGATAGGCTGCTAAAAGTGAGAGTCATTGAAACGGCATCTCCTCTCCACCTTCTCGCCTCTTCACCATCTTGCCCCACATCTCTCTTCTTCATTCTCTCCACTACTCTCCTTCCACCTCCACCACCACCCCTCCCCCTCTTCTACACTCCCCTATCATCTTTTCCTCTCAACTATCCTACTCCATAAAGCCTTCACTCCCCCCAGGTGAGTATATGTGGTCTGCGGTCTGAGAAACAGGTCGAAAAATATGCGTTGAGTAGGCCTGCAGGGAGACAGGTATAAGTTACAGAAATACAAGCAACTTACAAACAAAAGCAGAAGATACTATAGTCTCAGACTATAAACTTTTATATAAACTCTTTCAGGATCACTGTAAATGACTAAAGATAATTACGTAGTTATCGAATCATATAGATGTCATCACGTTGGCAAATGTGTATTGGTTGATTTCAGGCCCTTATATAAAACACATTTTAGTGAGATCAACAGTCTTTTAATTTTAACTTCACTTTGATTTGTATACAACCGCACTGCTCATCATTACATCTCTGTAAGATACACATCTTTTTGACAGCCTTGAGAGCACACCAACACAGTAAACATTTCGGAGCCATGTCATCATGACCTACCTTTGCAAAGCATAACCCCACTTCTTTGCTTCTAAATCACTGCTACAAATGTAGCTTTGACGCCCTCTTCAGGGTAAAAGTTGAAAACACGTGTCCAGATCAGTGTGAAGGGATGACATAACTATCCCAAACAATAATTTGAGGTTTAACTCCTTTATTAAGCAGTTACAGTGGGGTCACATATTCTGGGGGCTGCTACTTGTCAGATATGGTGACCTTTGAGGTACTGGCTGGCTCTGTGATGACTCCAAATAAGAAAACATTTTTCCAGATTGACTTATCCTAGATAAAAACGTCTGTCATAAGACACCTGAGTTGTAGAGAAATGGCAAATGTCTGACCTCACGTTCGTAGTCTGTTCTCACTTAAATAAGTTGTATTGAAACCGCCATCTTGACTATTCAGATCTACACAGTGCCACTTGAATTATTCCATTACAATGACATAACTACCCCAAACAATATTTTGAAGTTTAACTCCTTTATTAAGCAGTTACATTTACAGTAGGGTGAAGTGCCTTGCCCAAGGACACAACGTCATTTTGCACGGCCGGGAATCGAACTGGCAACCTTCAGATTACTAGCCCGACTCCCTCACTGCTCAGCCACCTGACTCCCTCAGCAGTTACAGTGGGGTTACATATTCTGACGGCTGCTACTTGTCAGATATGGTGACCTCTGAGGTTCTGGCTCTGTGATGACTCCAAATAAGAAAACATGTCCAGATTAGTGTGAAAATGTTTTCCGAAAGGTTGAGAAATATTTTCGAAAGGTTGGAAAAATCATTTTTAAAGAAAAGTTGAAAATGATTCTTTTCACTATTTTATTTTATTTATTTTTGGTTTTTTTTTAAACTTTTTTTTCACAAAATATGTCTCTTGCTCGGCCCTTAGATAGGTTAAATAGGCTTAAACCTAAAGGTATGGGAGGGCTATCAACAAATATACCCCCAATTACCATCTGTTTCTGTTTGATTGGCATACTCAGTGTCCTGTTGGATAAGAGAGCCTGACCCACTGGCAGCCTCATGGTGTCCATTCCTCAGTCTGACAGAGAGAGAGAGAGAGAGAGAGAGAGAGAGGAGAGAGAGAGAGAGAGAGAGAGAGAGAGAGAGAGAGAGAGAGAGAGAGAGAGAGAGAGAGAGAGAGAGAGAGAGAGAAGCCAGAGTTGTGAGTAAGAGGAGCTGCACACACACTCTGACAGGGAGAGAAGAAGCTACAGCCAGTTTGTCTGCTGAGGAATCTTCAGCCCCTCTACCCTGACCATGTCGGACTGTGAGGGGATGCCCATGGGTAAGTGTGTGTGTGTGTGTGTGTCAGAGAGGGACTCTCTCTGCATCCAATAATTTCCCAAGCCGTCTGGGACAGCTCAGCCTGCGAGTCTCCAGACTGAGAGAAGGGCTTCTTGTGGCCTTATATGGACACTTCGTTGTTTGAGAAACTCCGTTGTTTGAGAAACTAGGCCTAGACATTTTTCATATTTTAATTGTTGTATGATATGTATGTGAATGTGTGTTTGTGAGTGAGAGAAAGAAAGAGAGAGAGGGGCGTGGGGGGTGGCAGAGATACAAAGTTGAAAGTACATGTGCATGCATGGGTGTGTGTGATTGAGTTGATGTTGGATTTGGTTTCACTCTAGGAGGATATGGTTTCACTAACCGGAGATCAGCAAACAACTTATAATAAGCTCTTCACTGTTACGAACGTTACATTGCTGTGTGTGTGTTTACTTGTGTAAGTATATGCAGGGTTATTTCCCACCAGTGGAGCCAAGTCCAGAGAAGAGCTGAAACACCAACAATCAGATATAAATAGCTCCATCCCCTTCTCTCTCAGTTGCAGTACTGTAGGGCAGAGTAGCCTGAGGCTGGGTCAGGCCCTCCCCTGTACACCATCTGTACTCAAGGAGGACCATCCAGTTAGCCCACAGTCAGCCTGTCTCCACATAGCATACAGTCTCTCATAGTCTACTCTCTGGTCTCTCCATATAGCCCACAGTCTCCAGTCTCTCATAGCTCTCTGGTCTCTCCATATAGCCCACAGTCTCCAGTCTCTCATAGTCTACTCTCTGGTCTCTCCATATAGCCCACAGTCTCCAGTCTCTCATAGCTCTCTGGTCTCTCCACATAGCCCACAGTCTCCAGTCTCTCATAGCTCTCTGGTCTCTCCATATAGCCCACAGTCTCCAGTCTCTCATAGTCTACTCTCTGGTCTCTCCATATAGCCCACAGTCTCTAGTCTCTCATAGTCTACTCTCTGGTCTCTCCATATAGCCAACAGTCTCCAGTGTCTCATAGTCTACTCTGGTCTCTCCATATAGCCCACAGTCTCTAGTCTCTCATAGTCTACTCTATGGTCTCTCCATATAGCCCACAGTCTCCAGTGTCTCATAGTCTACTCTCTGGTCTCTCGATATAGCCCACAGTCTCTAGTCTCTCATAGTCTACTCTGGTCTCTCCACATAGCCCACAGTCTTTAGTTTCTCCACACAGCACACACTGCATTCAGTTGTGTGTTATGCATAGCTCATGGCCTGGCAGAGGTGTCATGAACGTGTTGAGAATTTCTATTCTGAATCCCCATAGACACAAGTGACAGCAATCCCGAACCACTGGTATGGCTACAGCCTGGCTACATATATAACCTGGATGATGGGATGTGCTATATGCCAGTGCACATACTCTGGATGTCCTACTATAAGCCTGGATGTCCTACTATAATGTCCTGCTATAACACTGGGATTCACATTCCTGTGGAGCTGTATTCTCTGCAGGCCACAGGAAGACAAACAGGCAGGCAGACTGGGGGTAGGTAGGCCGGAGCCTACAGACTGACCAGCAAGCGTTCATAGTAGGCTAGTGTTAGACACAATGGCGACCATAACCTAGTACAGGTAGTGTTTAAACGCTAAATCCCCTCATCGTAGCATGGAGGTGGCTGTTTATCTCTTGCTGCTCATGTGAACCAGTGTGGATTTTAAACGAAAGGATTGGAATTAATAGTTCAAGGGGAGAGATGCCTCTGTTTATCTCAGGAGGGTAATTTTAGGAGGCTGTGTTATTGAGTCCAACCCCCAGGTTACATGAATAGACCATAGGGGGTAGGAATTCTACAATGTTGGGTTGTCATGAATGATATGCTGCAGGATAAATATGATTGGATATGTCAATAATATGAAATGGCATTTTTCTAAATAGTTGTTTTATAAAGAGAATAAATCGATTTTTAAACAGTGTAAAAGATCAATATGATAATTGTTTTTACAAATCCCAAGAGGATCGTTTATGTTTCAACATGGAGATCCCAACTGTTGTCTCAGACATGTGCAACCACTCCAGGCCACCAGATGTCAGTATTGACCTATGTTCATCCAACTCAGCCCCATCCCCTATTGAGGGAGGTGGCTTATTTGTGGCCTCATTGTGGGGATGTGAGAGGTTAAAGATCTGCATCTACAAAGTCTAAGCCTAGCTGACATCCGAATGAGGCCACAGGGCAGGTCATGAGGAAGAGGTGGAGGAGGCAGAGGAGAGTGAGTTGTGGGAAAAGGGAGGTCAAGTTTCTGTAGAAAGAAACCAGAATCAGAATCAGAATCAGAATGGGTTTTATTCGCCATGAAAGTTTGCACAGACAAGGAATTTGCTTTGGCAGGAAGGTGCAAACATTAAACATATAGGAATCCAAAATTTAAATATGAGGACTAACAATACTAAGGTTACATAACTAGCAAACTAAGGGTACATAACTAGCAATGGAATTAGATTACAATAAACTGTACAATAAAATATTGTATAGGAGGGCAAGAAGGAAGAGGAGGGAGTTAAGGAAAGAATAGAAGAAGGGAAGGAGAAAGTGTAGACTGTAGGTTGTCAGGAGAGGGTTGCATCCAGAGTGAAGGGATGAGGACGGGAGGAAGATTAAGATTTGAAACAGGAGGAGGAGGGTGGGTGAGATAGAAATGGAGTTCAGCTCCATGGTAATCTGTCAGTTGTAACTAAGATGTATGATGTGTTTGATTAGAGCTGGCAGGCCTGAAGATGTTACGGATAGACACTTGTAAAACCATGTACACACACACACACACAATACAGCCAAGCCCAATACTAAGAGGCAAAAAATGTGGCGTCAGTCAGACCGGAATATTGACCACATGACGGCTGCGTGATTGGAGCTGTCATGCCGTCCATGGTGGATGTGGAGGTGCCGTGGAGCCTCGGCCAGAGAGATGATGTCATTTCCTGGCAGGGTTTATTTGAGCCAGTATTGATCATGGGGAGTCACCGTGACTCTACAGATCAGCCAGACTGCGATTTTCATGTTGGGGGATGTGAAGTGTGTTGTATAAGACATGTATGTGGGTATGATCACGTGTGTGCATGCGTGTGAAATATGTAGGTAGCGCGCGCGCGTGTGTGTGTGTGCAACCGTGTAGATAATACGAAGTGTAGTGTGTGTAGATCAGCAGAGCAGTCAGTTGTGATTAATGTGGTTGTGGGTTGGAAAACTGGGAAACATGGCAGCCTGTTCTGCTTCAGGAAGCCCAGGCACTCTCATGCCTACACCAGCACACACTGTGATGGATTCTACTCATTAAACACCGTATGTAGAACATCCACTCTTCAGAACCTCCTTCCAGGTGAATAGACTGTGTGCTGGTCAGGTGTACCGTAGGTGGGGGCTAGGTTGGAGGCTGATTGTCGAATAGGAGCTAAACTCTCCTCATCCACGTGAGAGAGTGTGTGTGTGTGAGCATGTGTGTGAGCTTGCATATGTTCAACTCCCAGCTACAGCTCAGGTTGGCTTAGGAGAGCTAATCCACACCCCGGTGACCTCATCAGGACCAGTGATGAAGGGGTCCATCCACAGGTTGGTTTCAGGAGCCTTTCATTAGCGGTGTTCCAGGTCTGAGCGTGGAGATCTGGGTAGTCTGCTGCTACAGTAGATGGTGTGAACCCAAGCAGGTCTGAGTTTCTGTCTGTGAACTGGGAGTTCAAGAAGAAAAGCAGCCCAATGCTTCTGCTGGCTGGTAATGAGCCTATTTGTCCTGCCTGCCACCACAGGATTACAGCTATTCTTATCACTCTCTCTCTCTCTCTCTCTCTCTCTCTCTCTCTCTCTCTCTCTCTGTCTCTCTCTCTCAGAGTATTGTCTCAGACCTGACTACAGTTTGAAGGTTGTGTGAGAAGAGCAATGTTTCTGTAACTGACTTAACCTGTCACTTAACCTTGAATTATTCTGAAACAACAATGTACTAGCTGTACCTCACTGTATGTGTTTGATGACACACACACACACACTGAGCCTGGCGGTGGTTTCATTCCCACGTAATGCTATTACAGACCTTGACGGGAGACCCAACCAAAACACGGAGGGTGACCCAGATTCATAAAGCAGAGAAAACCTGCTATGGTTCTATTATGAGCTGTGACTCAGACTGCCAAACAGTAATGTACAGACCTACCATAGTCAGACTGCCAAACAGTAATGTACAGACCTACCATAGTCAGACTGCCAGGCAGCAGTGTACAGACCTACCATAGTCAGACTGGCAGGCAGTAAAAGGGGCTTGACTGTTTACAGCTGTCAAAAATGCCTTTGTGATTTCATTGTCTACCAAGGTCTTGATAGGTTTCTTCCTGACAGTCTGACAAATGTTCTGTTTGAGTTGTGGGCCATAGCCAGTAACTGCTTGAATCATACAGAAGCCCAGACAACCCAGAACAACAGCCCAGGTCCGGCCAAGCCAATGTCAGATCATAGAGGATTAGATCCTCTTCGACAGCAAGGTCTCTCTACTTTGAATTGAGTTCAGGCCTCAGATGAGGGTCTATTCCCGCCAGGCTGGACAGTGGAGTGTGAGGAGGGCCGGAGGGATATCCTTAGACCAGCATGGATCCACCCTCTGTGTCAGGTTCCCCTGTGATGTGTGTGTGTGTCTGTGTGAGAGTGTGTGTGTGTGCTGGACCGCAGCCAGGGGTGACAGAGAACAATAGGGAGACTAATGGGGTTTTGGGGGGGAGAGGGGAGAGGGGAGGGGGAGTCAGGGGGGGGGGGTACAGGGAGGGGGTTAAAGTCCTCCCAGCTGCCACCCATAGTAGGGCTAGGTGACGAGGGGTATATACCCATGGACACACACACACAGACACACACACACAGACACACACACTCCCTCCCTTCCTCCTCTCCTTCTCCAGCCCAATCTAGATCACCACATCTGCCTCCACAGATTGAGGACTACGTTTACAATAGCCTCTAATCTGAACCGAGATAGACAATCCACTGTTATGACTGCCATGCATGCACCCAGAGAAACAGTCACTAACACCTCGGATGTTTAACTCTAACATTCCTGTTCAGAACCAAAACATTTATTTTCATGGCCAATACATTGCAGGAACAACAACACGTCGGTGCACATTTTGATCATGTTTGAAATAGTTAGGCTACATAAGATAAGAGAGAGAAAGGGAGGGCGGAAAAGAGAGAACTAGAGCTCCACCAATCTCACCTCAAAGTCACCTATTAGGAGGATGCTCAGACACGCTGACTGACAGACAACACCGGCCTTGATGAATGAAAAAGCGCATGAATGAATGAATGAGGACAGGGGCATAGCCAGGACATTATTTCTGGGGGGGCCAGCTCTGGCCAGTCTTTTATTTGGGGTGGCACTTGATTGTAAAAAACTACTATTTTAAAACTCACACACTGCATCACTCAGAGCAGCAGTTTTCTAACGGTATCCAGTGGTAAGCTGCTAGTCTCCATTGAAGCGCTGTTAGAATGCATGTACGTTGGTTTGCGTCTTGCGCTGTTGATGGGGGCGTGGCCCAACATGTTGCAAATATGGGGCTTGTAGCGTAAGTGACAAATGACAATATAAGACGACTTTATCAAAAAAATACTAATACATTTTTTCAGCTTTATACCGTTTCTGTTCAGGAGGGTTTAAAAAAATAAAAAAATAAAAAAAGGTTGGGGGGGCCGGCAGGGTGGCCATTCTCTGACCAATGGTGGCCGTGGCCCCCCCTGGCCACTACGTGGCTACGCCCCTGAATGAGGACCCTACTACAGATTAAGCAGGCGATGTCTGCATGTTTACAGACATAGGAGGATCTCTCCTCCTACTGTGTTTGAACCGGCATCATTAGAGCTTGTCTTTGTCTGGGGCTCTCAGTACATTTCCTTTTGTCAGAGGGTAGCAAGGGAGCAGAGCAGATGAGTGTGAGGATGTGAAGAACAGGGATGTGTGTCTGTGTCTGTGTCTGTGTGTGTTGGGGGGGGGGGGGTAGTGTGTATGGCCCATGTTGTATGCATTTTATTTTTCCGTGCCAGCCACAGTCATGAATAATGTATGCATGTTCTCCCCTCTGACGTCTGCCCCAGACCCACAGACACATTTCGAGATCCACACCCCTTTATCTCTCTCCATCCCATCCCATCCCACTCCCTCCCTCACTTTCTCTCACTCTCTCTCCCTGTCCCTCCCCCAACTTCATGCTCAGCACTCTCTCTCTCTCTCTCTCTCTCTCTCTCTCTCTCTCTCTCTCTGTCTTTCTTCTTTCCTCCATCCCCTCCCCCTCGTTCCATATGAACATCCCTCTTCCTCCTCTTTCTCTCTTTTTCTCTACCACCCTCCTCCCTCCCTCCCCTCAATTACTTTCTTTCTCTCTTGCTATTTTTCCCCTCCATCCCTCTCTCAGTCTCTCCCTCCCTCAGGTTGTAGCAGTGTGCTGTAGGACAGATAAGACAGAGAATAATCATGTTTAGTTTCAGCACCTCTGCCTCCCCTGCTTCCAGCCCTAATGTGGAGCTGTGTAGACACAGATCCCGACCTTCTCTCTTTCTCAGCCCCCCCCCGCTATCTCTGTATTCCCCCATTCCTTCTCTCCGTCTTTCTAATACGTTAGCCTTCTCCCTTTCATCTTGAACAAGTTCCGCTATCTTCTTTCCATCGTCTTTCATCTTTCCATTTTCGTTGACATTTATCTTTTTTTTTGTACCCAGTCTGAGCCTCCCCTCCCTCTTGTTTTCCTCTATCAAACTCTCTCTCTTTTCTGGGCGATCTGAGTGCCTTGTTTTTATCCCCTCTTCCCACTCCTCCTCCTCTCCTCTCTTGGCAGGCGAGGGAAACAGGGAGGATCTGTGTATAGAAACAAGCCCCACCCCCTAATCTCTCATTGGTCCAGAAGCAGTGACAGGGAGGGGCTGGGGTAGGCTGTGCTGTCCTAGGCATTATCTAAACACTCACATGCATACACACTCACACACACACACACGTAGAAACAGACACACTCTCTGTGACGGAGCTGCTCTTCACACTCAAGCCTGTAAAGCTGTTTTGCTGGGGGAGATCAGGGTGGTTTAACGCTGCACAGCTGCCACTGAGCACATAGACAAGCCACAGAGAGGACAGACAGAGGAAAAGAGGGATCAAAAAGGAGGAGAAAGAAGGAGGAGGAATACCATCCACAGAACTTCTCCCAGCGCCCCTTTATCCCAATTCTTTCTTTCTTTTGTGCTTTTTTTTCTTTTTCGTCAGTTCATTCCACCAGGACTTGAGGCTCATTTAAACAGGAGAGGGGGGCCCCGGGTTCACATGACGGAATGGGAGTGCATGGGTTGTCATGGTAACTGACAACTTGGGTCTGACCCGCGAACGGGGGAGCGCCTCTTCCGTGTAGCGAGAAGCGAAAGTAACGGGGGAGCCACGGGAGCAAGAGAAAGAGGGAGAGAAGGAAACTAGGCGGAGGAGTGAAGGAGCGGAGGGGAGAAGCGTGGCCGAGTGGAGAGCGAGGATGGAGGACGGCTTCTCCAGCTACAGCAGCCTCTATGATACCTCCTCGTTGCTGCAGTTCTGTAACGGTAAACTCCTCTTCATCTTCATCATCGGCATCGGCATCTTCATCCTCGCACAGTGTATGTGTGCTTGACATGTCATCGTAGCTGCCTGGTTAAACTTCACATCAAGTAGCTGTAGCTGCTTCTTGGGATTAGCTGTGTGTGTGTGTGTGTGTTGCTGTAGAATAAGTGAGTTTTGTGTCGGACTCAGAGGATTGAGCTAATGCAGCTCAAAGGTCTCAGGGAGAAAATGACATTCCATCCGAACAGTTCAACTGATTCAGTATGGTTGCTAACATTTAGCTTCAGTACAGGATGGTATAGAGTTAACTCTGCCCCCAGCTATCTGTAAAGGTGGTTCACATTCAGCTGGATGAGCCGGGCTATATTTGTCTATTCGTCCGAGATAGCTCTCTCTCAGGAGACGAGGGATAACGACAGTGAAGGATGGCGGTCGGGTGAAGGAGTGTGGAAGAGTAAAGGAGGGTGTTTTAAAGTGTGTGAGTGTTCCTCAGAGCATGCAGAGAAGACGTGACAGAGGAGGATCTGGGTCAGAACGTGTCAGCGCTGTAGGGAGAGGCTCCAGCCAGCAGGACGGATGACAAACACACAGATGCAGGATAAACACTCTGCACTGCTGGGCTCGGCTTTAGAATGGAGTCCAGCTTTAATGTTTATGTGATTTTGTCCTTCTGTGTGTGTGTGTGTGTGTGTGTGTGTGTGTGTGTGTGAGAGGTGTGTGTGTTTCCTGTAAAACATGTTTTTGTGGAACATCCTGATGGTTATCAGCTGAAGAGAGGCCTGAAGACTGGAGAGACAGGCTGGGGTCCTGGATGAGAGAGAGAGAGAGAGAGAGAGAGAGAGAGAGAGAGAGAGAGAGAGAGAGAGAGAGAGAGAGAGAGAGAGAGAGAGAGAGAGAGAGAGAGAGAGAGAGAGGAGAGAGGAGAGAGGGAGAGAGGGGAGAGGGGGAGAGGGGGGAGAGAGAGAGAGAGACTAGATAAAGAGTGAGAGGAATAGGGAAGAGACAAAGAGAGGGAAAGGGAGTGGGAGAGAGCAAGATACGAGAGAGGGATGCATGACGAATCACTGTCCAACTCTATCAATCAACATCTCATATCAGCAGCCCCTGATGTTTCCCAGGATAAGGTGACAGCATCCTGATCCCCTCCCAGCTCTTCTCACACCACTGGCAGCACTACAGGAAACACAGTTATATTATTAACATTTTATTACTATTAGTACTATAATATTGACATGAATATGCTGCAAAGCAGATCCACACTGGTTCACTGTGTCTGTCCTGAGAGGCCAACAGATGTTCAGTTAAAACAAGTCCAGTGACTTGGTAGCATGATGGAGGGGTAGCCAAGCACTTAACATGCATGGCTTACTGACTGCTGCAGCTGGTCTGCTGTCAGGTTAGGTAAGGTAAAGGTGAGCTTAGGTGAGGTTTGGTAAAGTTAGGTGAGCTTAGGTAAGCTTGACCAGACCCTCTGTCTCCTTCCCTTCTCTCTCGGTCTGTAGCCATGGTTCTTTGAGGGCGGTGAGGGAGCTGGAGTCAAGGTAGTACTTCTTTAGTTGCTACAGTATCTGATTCAGGAAGTGTCACTCGCTGTTAAAGCTCAATCAAATAGCTGAATTACATTTACATTTATTCATTTAGCAGACGCTCTTATCCAGAGCGACTTACAGTAAGTACAGGGACATTCCCCCCCGAGGCAAGTAGGGTGAAGTGCCTTACCCAAGGACACAACGTCATTTTGCACGGCCGGGAATCGAACCAACAACCTTCTGTTTACTAGCCCGACTCCCTAACCGCTCATCCATCTGACCCCTGAATGTCTCTGATGTTTAGGGTTCAGGGCTACGTGAAGGCTGGAGAGTCAAGGTGGGGCTAGTAAAGCAGGCTGGTAATGTAACTCCAGGCTGCACTGGGATGATGTAAGAGTTGTTGATGTTTCCTCTGACAAGGCAGCCGGTGAAACAAGACAAACTAGACTGGAACTGTCCTGTTGCCAGGGACTCTCCAGTTCTTTCTCTCTGACACACATTCTCTCACACTCGCACACACACACAAAACACAGACAGATTGGTTTAAATGAAGGGCGTGCACAGAGTAGGCTGATTGTTCCGACAGAGTGGCTAACTGGGTGAGGGTTAGTTAGTGTTCTGACTGTGGGCCACTATGACATCATCAGCCCGCTGCCACGGCCGCACGCGCCCAGATGAGCGGAACACTCCTGCAGGCTGAGATGATGTAATGCGTTCCAGAAGGCTGTGTGTGTATGTGTGTGTGTTTGTATGTGTGTGTGTGTTCAGCCAGGCAAACTAATGGACAAAGACTGGGTCAGCTGCAGTACTAGCCCTGGCCTGTCCCTCAGGAGACAAGCTATTAGACCTCACTGATAACATCACCATGGGAAAGGAAGCTCTTTCCAGCTGAATTGGTTTAACCGTGTTTTAACATCCCAGGATCTTTTCAGAGATCCTCCTAATGAAGACTGATTATTGAAGCATACTTGGCTACGTCAAAGATGATGTCACCCTGATGGTGTCAGTTATCACTAAGTTTTTACTAAGAGGAAAATAGCCAATATAGGAATCTGTATCGTTTTAACACAGCCCACTGACCATTTACCAGCAGATTTAGACTGTAGATGTTGTTATCCATTGATAGACAGATTAGGTTTACAGAGCAGTATTACAGGCCTGCAGAACATTGCAGCGTACCAAGACAGCTGACTCAGTGTTAGGGATCACAGTAGTACTCTGACTGAAAGAGGAACAGCCCCTCTCAGCCTGACAGCCCCTGGCAGACGCCCGCCAGTTAACCTGACACGTTACAGAGGTGCCCCTGGATTGAACCAGACTGTCTGCTCATCCGCCCCCCCACAACCCTGCCCTCTGATGGGGCTGGTGGCACCAGGCTCTCCCCTCACCCCCCTGCCGCCGCCGCCTCCCTCCTCCCTCTCGCCTCCTCCCTCCTCCCTCTCACCTCCTCCCTCCTCCATCCCACCTGACCAACCCTTGTTGCTTTGTTAAATTCAACTCTCACTGAACCCCCCCAACCCCCCGGTGTCCCGTGCCAGGAAAAGGGGGGGAGAGTTGTGGGTTTTGTCCGTGTTAGGATGCCGGGCAGGGGAGTGCCCCTCCCTCCCCCCTACGGCGGTTTCTAAAGCCTTATTAATGAAGGCACATGCAGAGGGATTAGGATTAAAGCCCTGCTCACGTTACCTACTCAAAACAAACTAACACAGGGAGGGAGGGGGGTGGGGAAGGAGGGGGTTTGTGTGCCTTCCTGTGTGTGGGCACCGGGCAGGCCCGTGTCTGGGCCCGCATTCTGCTGTGGGTGCCGTGTGACCCGGCGTGCTCTCTGGCGTCTGAGCCGTCACGTTGCTGCACCGCTCTCTGGGCCGGGCGAGCTGGGGGGACCAGGAAATGATGCCCCACACCACTGCGTTCCCAGCGAGCTTCCCTCATTACTCCGGCTAGCCGTAGCTAATAAAAGCCACATTGATGCTGACCTGCTTGACAGCAGTAGAAGATCATTTCCCCCCCCCTCATCATCCTCCCTTTCCGCTCTCGTCTTCTGCCCCACTCTTCCTCCTCTCCTCCACAGCTTCTCCCCTCTTCTCCTTTGCGCTCCTCCTCTCCTCTAACCCACCCCCCTCCCTGCCCCCAGCTGTTCCAGTAACAGTAATCGTTGTGTGTTTGTGCGTGCTTACTTTATGTGTGTGTGTGTGTGCCACCCATCGATTTGGTGTGATAACTCATCTGACACTGCTGATTCATTTAGAAGATCTCATTGATTTCCTTTTGGTTGTGTTTGACTGTGAGCACGACCCCTCCCTGTATCTTCCTCTCTCTTTCTCTCTCTCATTCTCATTCTCTCGTTGTATCATTCATTCGGACACAGACAGTCAGGCACAGACAGACACAGGCAGATAGGCAGGCAGACAGACAGAAGGACGGACAGACAGACGGACTCGGCCTCGGACGAACAGGCAGACGTACGGTGCGTAGCCACGGTGGCTGTTATGCTTCCCTGTCATGGTGTCCTTCCTTCACTCTTCCTTATCCTCTCTCCTCTTGTGCTGCTTCGCTGATAAGTCCTCCTCATCATTCCTGTTCTCTCGTTCCATTGTGGTGAACACAGAGTCTGACAGCCTTCAACCCTCCCGGGGACTTCAAGACTTTCTGTGTGTGCGTGTAGGTGTGTGTGTTTGTGTATATGTGTGTGTGTGTTTGTGTATATGTGTGTGTGTGTTTGTGTATATGTGTGTGTGTTTTCGGTATGTGTTCTGTGATGTCCACAGCTACAAGGCCTCACCATCAGAAACCGTCCTTGTTAATGCTCTTATGTAATGACTTTGATTCAGTCAGATGAGTTTCCAGCCTTGCACACTACGAGATAAGTGAGCATGTATCAGCTGTTGCTAGTTACATAATCTAACAGGGTTATTCCATCACTGTGTGCAACAACTTTGACACAGATGCACCAGAGGTTTGGAACTATGCTGGTATCACAGCTTGGCGACAAGGCTGAAGTTTTTTATTCCACTGGTGACAGAGATGCTTTGCTGTGATTAGCAATTATTTAGTAAATATTGACCCTTTCGCTACACAATGATTCCGAATACAAATCGCAATGTTTTCTACCGCAAATGTGATGTGTTTCAGTCACTGTGTAGCTGGACAGTCATTCAAGTGGACTGATGGGTTGAGGTCTGTCGTTCCATATTACATTATTTAGCAGCAGCTACCAACTGGAAGGAAGTGTGTTCCTCTTTCTCGTCTCTCTCTCTCTCTCTCTCTCTCTCTCTCTCTCTCTCTCTCTCTCTCTCTCTCTCTCTCTCTTGACTGGCACAGATTCAGCCTCATCACATGACCCACAAACACAGTCAGCCATGCAGAGCCCGGAAGTCCTGAGCTAAATATATCTGAATATATGTCTGAAATACATAGCAAATACTTGTTCGGAGACAGATGTGTGTTTGTGTGTGTTTGCATGTGTGTATTTGTGTGTGAAAGTATGAGTACGATTGTATGAATGTGTGTGTGTTAGCCTTTAGGATGTGTGTGACAGTGTGTGAGGTAGAGATAGGAAGGTCAAGCGAAACAGGCAGGGAGGAATTCAGCTGCATGGATCCTTAAACAGGCTTTCATGCTCCATGAATACCATCAAATAACTGAAAATAGTGTTCGTATATAGGTGGTGTAAAACTGGGAGGAAGAGTGTTTGTGTCTATGTGTGTGTGTGTGTGTGTGTGTTGTGCGCGTGTGTGCGTGTGTGTGCTGGAGCTCTGAGGTTCACTAGGGTAAGAGGAAAGGGTCATAATCATGAAACTCAGCTGGGTTCTGAAGAGTCTGTTGTTGTTATGGAGTTAACCTTGAGGAAGAATTCTGGCCTCTGAATATCAGAGCATTAATTCTCCTAAGTAGAGAACCAGATCCCTTTTAATGAGAACCAGAGACACAGAGCTGACAGGATGAATCAAATGCAGTGTTTGAAATTCAAACATGCGAATGCCTTAAGGGTGACTAAGTTAGTGAATATCCACGTTTTAAGCCAAAATGTTTACGATTAATTTAACCGCATGACAAGGTGATCAGTGTGTGCAGTGATCTGTTTTCATAATGTTACTCTAACTCATTAATGTTTTTAACATGCTCTCTTTCTTGGAGAAATGATTGGTATAGATCTGACAGAAATAGATGGTTTTGTTAGATCGTCGATCAAAGCAGGCAAGCAGAGGTTTCCGAGCGGGGAAGTAGAGTGCCCTGGTGGGATTTCATGAATCCTCTGGAGTCCTGGAGAGCAGGCAGGCAGGAGCCTAATTGGGTGGTTCAACTTCACCTCCTGGGCTACAGCTGGAAGAACAGGGGGAAGAGGAGGAGGAGGAGAGGTAGGGGGGAGAGGAGGAGGAGAGGTAGGGGGAGAGGAGGAGGAGGAGAGGTAGGGGGGAGAGGAGGAGGAGAGGTAGGGGGGAGAGGAGGAGGAGGAGAGGTAGGGGGAGAGGAGGAGGAGAGGTAGGGGGGAGAGGAGGAGGAGGAGGAGGAGGAGGAGGAGAGGTAGGGGGGAGAGGAGGAGGAGGAGGAGGAGGAGAGGTAGGGGGAGAGGAGGAGGAGGAGGAGAGGTAGGGGGAGAGGAGGAGGAGAGGTAGGGGGGAGAGGAGGAGGAGGAGGAGGAGGAGGAGGAGAGGTAGGGGGAGAGGAGGAGGAGAGGTAGGGGGGAGAGGAGGAGGAGGAGGAGGAGGAGGAGGAGGAGAGGTAGGGGGAGAGGAGGAGGAGGAGGAGGAGGAGAGGTAGGGGGGAGAGGAGGAGGAGGAGGAGAGGTAGGGGGGAGAGGTAGGGGGAGAGGAGGAGGAGGAGGAGGAGGAGGAGGAGGAGGAGGATAGGATGGGATGACAGCCTAGCTAATCAGATGGAGGGAGAATGAGAGGGAATTCCCTCCAGGTGTTTAAGATAGAACTAAGGCTAAAGAATAATATATTTATTTATTCATGTGTGTGTATGTAATATTGACAAATATATTTATGTAGGATTTTTGTTATCTATGTATTTATTGGCAGCAAAAGCAATTTCTAGAAGCATTGTTCTGGCATTGTTCTATGAACAGGGTTAGTTGATGCTGATGGGGTCATGAGAACATATTATCCAGGTGCCGTTCCCAGCGCTGCATCAGCAAAACATTACCATTGCTACACCACACAAACAAACATAGTGTGTTTAGATAGGTGAAGAGGTTTGGAATGTCATGTAAAATGTGAATGAAGAGACAGATTTTGCACTGGAAAGGTGGTTATATAAGCAGCTTCACGTGGGATCATGTTTACTCAGGTTGACTTCAATGTACGCCATGTTCAGCAAGAAACGGACATGAAATGATGAGAATGTCTGTTGAACCTGGCAGTGGTGGTCCAGTTCTGCACAGCTGGATACACAGCTGTGTCCAAGGTCACATGGCCTCAGCCAGTCCCGAGTATCTGTCTGCAACATTGGGACAGTCTGGTATTCATATCCAGGTCTACAAAGCTGTGTATCATGGAGGCTAACACAGACCAGTCTCTGTGAACAAAGCTGCAATCATCAGTTTTTTCTTCTTTCTGTTCTCCAGATGTATGACATCTGATCTGGCCCCTGTGTACAGCTGGTCTCATCCACTCTGGGTTCAGACAGAACTTCTGCTATTGTTCTGTGTATCACACTGAGCCGGGTCTCATGCTATGGAAATCACACTAACAACAACACCGGGACTGGCTGGACAAGCGTCCGCCCCTTTTCCTTCAGGCCCATTATTGGTAGACAAAGCCTGGTTCTGTTAGTGAGAAAGGTTACTATTGGTGGACAAAGGCTGGTATTGTGAGGAGAAAGGTTGACATTGGTGGTGGACAAAGCCTGGTATTGTGAGGGGAAAGGTCTGTGTTGCTTTGTGTCTAAGAAAAGGGACTGGAGCCAACATCTGTGATTTACGGTTGCTGTGTTCTTTTCTTCTGAGGAGGCACGGCAGTTTGTGTCCCTCGCCGCCCTGCACCACCGGGGGGGGGGGGGTGTTGGTGTGATGGTCTGCATCACCAGGTGGTGTTGGTGTGATGGTCTGCACGACCCGATCCCCTCCCACGCAGATGAGTGGTGAGTCAGCGGGAAAACCTCAGCCCCTGCTCAGCTGTTAGGGCGAGGCTCGTGGAGATGGAGGGAATCAGCTCCCTGGGAGGGGATGGAGGGAGGAGGATGGAGGGAGGGAGGGAGGAGAGTGGTTGATGTGGCCACAGGCCTCATTGTCAGTGTGAAAAATTTGAGAGATTAGAGAGAGAGAGAGAGAGAGAGAGAGAGAGAGAGAGAGAGAGAGAGATGAGAGAGAGAGTGAGAGAGAGAGAGAGAGAGAGAGAGAGAGAGAGAGAGAGATGAGAGAGATGGAGAGAAAGTGGGTGTTGCTGTGTGGCTATAACTGGTTGACCCCCTCACTGACCTCAGGAAGGATGAGACTGACAATGTCAGTTTTTTAAAATCTCATTGCTTCTCCTCTTCTCTTCTCCTGTCTTCTCTTCTCTCTCTTTACCCGCCACACACACCTCAGCTGTAGGGGTACGCCGAGGCAGAGTGAGTCAGCTAGACAGAGGCTCTGTGGAGTTAAAGAGCGTTTCATGTTTTATTCATGAGGTGGCAGTGAGGCACAAAGACATAAAGAGAGTCTCCTGTGCTTTGATCATGAAGCTGCCACATGCTGCATGCTTTCATCCCATCCCTGCCCACTGTCCTGCACCCGAAGAACAGAGGGGGAAATGGTGTGTATGTGTGCATGTCTGTGAGTGTACTGTATTCGAGTGTGCATTGTACGTGTGTGTGGTAATAAGCTTGTAAAAGGGGGAAAGGGTGTGTGGAGGGGTTAAGAGGAGAAAGCCTCATCTTCTTGTGTCTAGAAAGGAATCCGACAAGACAGCGTGGCATCAGTGTGGCATCAGGAGAGGACGTGTGGTAGAGGGGTGTTTCTCTTCAGGAGTGGCTACCAGGCCACAGGATGGCTGACGGGAGAACTACGTCTCCCACAATGCCCCACGCAGACAGGCGCAAATGCCTCAGTCCTCTGATTGAAGCGGGAGCTCAGGTGTGGGAGAGAGAGAGAGTACAAAAGAGTGGGGACACACACCAAGCATGGGGGAGCGTACCTGGCACAAACTGAGTTCGATGCCAGAGGAACTTTTATCTTGCGTATATCGTTCGTAGGATCTAAATGAGGAGCAACTTTATGAAGCCTATGTTTTGCTTTAAAATAACTTATGTTTGTTTCCTGAAATACTTTTTTTTGTTGGTGAATAAACCGGTTTCTTTGTTTGAACGCACTTTTGCCTGCTATGTCCGGTTGTGACGCACTGCCCTACACCCCGCTTAGAGGCACAAAGAAGCACTAACACTTCCTGTTGACTTCCTGGGGGTGCTGTTTGACAGACAGGGATTCCAGGAGGAACCACAGTAGAAGTCAGCTTTGCAAAGACTACACTCCACCTCTACTAGAATACGGGTGTCCAACTATTTTGCTGTATCCAGTGGAGATGTCGGGCTAGTGATAACAGGTGATTGTGTCAGCAGTTGTATCTTTTCAATTCTAGTGTTAGTGCTGTCTCTCTGTAGTGTGGTTGGAGAGCAGGGTTCCAGGCTCCATCCAGCAGCTTCTGTCTCAGACTGGGCCTTTGTCTCCAGACAGCAGCTTCCTTTCTCACTGACCTCCACGACCCCGGGCCAAGCAGCTTCTAAAGATCCAGAAGCTCCTCTTCACCTAGAGTCAGACAGGAGTCCTAACTCGTATAGCGGTGTCCTAACTCCGACCCATGGCCTCTAATGAAGTTCTCTGCTGAGCCTTGTGTGTGGCTGAAAGGTGGGGAGGATGAACGCCCCTCCCCCCCGGCCCCCAACCCCCCGCCCCAGTTGAGCACTGGGCAGTAAGCCCCCCTCCGGTCTCCAGTGGAGCGTTGGTCTCTAAGGTACAGTAATGGCTGTAATCATTAACGGAGGATGCCAGATGAATATAAATCAGGGTGGATGGAGGCCACGGGAACTCTCTAGGTTTGTGTGTGTGTGTGTGTGTGTGAGAGAGAGAGAGAGAGAGAGAGAGAGAGAGAGAGAGAGAGAGAGAGAGAGAGAGAGAGAGAGAGAGAGAGAGAGAGAGAGAGAGAGAGAGAGAGAGAGAGAGAGAGAGAGAGAGAGAGAGAGAGAGAGAGAGTGAGTGAGTGCTGTCCCAGCCTCCCCTGTAGCCTACTAGTGTGCTGTTTCTCACATTCACACATCTCCTCTCCAGCTTCTCCTAATATTCTCCTCATTATCCTCCAATCTTCCTGCCTTTATTTACTCTATTTACAGTAATAACTTACTTTTAGCAGTTTCATTCCAGTGTTCATTTTGTCTGTGAAATTAATGGAGATCACACATTATGCTGTTTAGTTTCCTCTCCAGACTCCAGAGCTTATCTTTGACCAGGCAGTCTTGATTGAGGCCAGAACCTACATGATACAAACACTCATGTGGTTTTCCTTCATTAACAGCTGCAACCCCCCCACCCCCACCCCCTCTCCTTACCCCTTTGAACACACACACACACACACACCCTGCATAATTCATCAGGCAGTTATTACAGGTCTCCAGAGAAACACAAAAGTAATTTGCATGCATATTTCATCATCCTTATCATGGTCATCACCAGGCGCGTGCCTCTGACATGACGTTGTGTGTGGGTTCGACCCTGGAGCTGACACACCCCGTAGCGGGAGCTTCCAGACTCCAGGACTGACGGGCAGAATATTACCATGATGAGACAAGCTCATAAATATACAGCTGCATATAGACAGACACACGGACGTAATAGTGAACAGATTTAACATATTGGGCTCATTATTTAGGTGTGTGTGGTGTGATGTGTGTATGTGTGTGAGTGTGCATGTGTGCACGTGTGTGTATCTAGATGACGGTGTAGTTTAAGCCTACGTAGCTGACAGACTGCTTTGCACCAGTGTAGCAGAGGGTCAGAATTAGCCCTATATCCGTGTGTGTATGTGTGCATGTGTATGTTATCGAGTGTAAATCAATTCATGTGGTGTGTGTGTGTGTGTGCAGATGACAGCGCGTCTGCTACCAGCAGCATGGAGGTGACGGACCGTCTGGCTTCTCTGGAGCAGAGGGTCCAGATGCAGGAGGATGAGATCCAGCTGCTCAAGTCAGCCCTGGCCGACGTGGTCCGGAGGCTCAACACCTCAGAGGAGCAGCAGACCCTGCAGACACGCAGAGGGCCCACCAAAGGTAACACACACACACACACAGAAACCAGGAACACACACAGACACACACACGTCTCTTTACGGTCCTTTTTTGCCTTTCTCCTCTCTTTATCTCCCTCTGTCTCTGCCTGAGTCTCCTACTGAACTCTCAGCTTCCTGGAGATGTCTCCACCTGGTCTAGTCTCTCCTCGTTCAGACCCATAACATGGTTCTCCTCTCCTCTTTCACCTCATCCTTTTCCACCTACTGCCCTCCTCCTCCTCATCTTCTCCTCGTCCTCTTCCTCCTGACCTCATGTTCTCCTCTTCTCCCTCTTCCTGTCCTCCTCTCATGTGTTGTGTACGTGTGTGCGCTAGAGGTGGCAGGGATGAGAAAGTCCCCCTCAGCAGACGGCAATGCTGGGAAGACAGGTAGGCCACTTAACACAGGCTTCCTGCAAACACTCAACACTGAGACTGGCCTGATCACTGCACCATGGGGCGGCTGTGGCTCGGGGGGTAGAGAGGGTCGTCCACCAATCGCAAGGTTGGAGGTTCGATCCTCGACTCCTCCAGGCCATGTGTCGAAGGGTCCCCGAGCAAGACACTGAACCCCAAGTGGCTCCTGATGGGCAGGCTAGCGCCTCGCATGGCAGTTCTGTGTGTCTGGTCCCTCTGTCATTGGCCTGATCCCTCACATGTTGTCACACTCACTTTTTAGTGCACTGTTATCACTGCTGTTTCCTTTTCCTCTCCTCCACTCTTCCTCACCTTCTGGGGTTTTCTCCTCTGTTCTTTACCTCTCTTCCCCTCTGCTCCTCCTTTGGTTCTTCTGTCAGTGCTGTCACATGTTTAGTCTCTCTCAGCCCCTGGGAGACAGAGGCTGACTCATACTCTGCCTTGACACACATACACACACAGACTCAAAACTCTCTCTGCACCACACTGTTTGATCTAATACTGCTGGGTTGTCTCCCGGTCGGTCCTGCCAAGATGCTGTAGTGTTTAGCCACAAACACACACATACACACACACATACGCCTGCCTCCCAGGCAGCCAGGGCAGCAAGGCAGCCAGGCAGCCAGGCAGCCAGGCAGCCAGGCAGCCAAGCCAGCTACTCAAACCATAACAGAACCTTGAAGCTTCATCTGCAGTGATAAATATTTCATGGCTGCTGTTTCTCGCACACACACAGGCCTCCTGTGCGTTCCCCAGGGCTGCTCTGCTGGCGTCTGCTGCAGACGTCTCGAACCACGTCGCAGCCAGCCGACTCCAGCTGCATTTCCGTGCATGTGCTAGACTCTCATGTTTGTGTGTGTTTGTGTCCTACAGCCAGACCAATGATACCCGCGCTGCCCTTGCGACCAACAGTCAACAATGGCACAGTCCTACCAAAGAAAGGAGGCGGGACTCTGCCATCGCCCTCTGGTGGACGGAAGGACTCTGGCCCACCGTCTAACAAAAGGTGCATTCCTTAAATCCCCTCCTCTCCGCAATTTTATTCTCTTCTCTCGTCAATGAACCAGAGCTCACCTGACCTTTGCTTGTGTCAAGTCTCATTGTCAATAAATATGTGTATCAACTCAGTTGAATGGCCTCCCGGGGTACAGGAGCAGTGTGGTTGTGGCTGCTCCTTCCTCCTCGACCTCCTTCATGACTGCCCCTCCACAGACAGAGCCTCTGCTGTTCAGAACATGGTAGAGCAACGAAAGGACAGCGCGGTCACACTGTCTCTGCTCTTCTGCTCTGGCATTTAGACTGGGAGGCAGGGAGGGTTGTGTGTGTGTGTGTTGTAATGAGGGAAGCGCAGGTGATCCATCTTCTCTGTCAGAAGGACAATAGTAGCCCATATCTGGTCACGGCCGGAATGACATTATCATAATCAGACAGAGAGATGAGCTTATAGACTTTCTGAGAGAGCGTGTGCGTGTGTGTGTGTGTGTGTAGGGAGGTTAGCGAATACCTCTCTCTAGGCTGAATCAATATCTGTAAGCTGATCCCTAGCAGACCCAAGGGCCAGGCTATCTTAGGGGCTGTGTCAATAGGAGTGCTCCTGACAGGAGATCACTATGGAGTCTGTATCCAACTCTCAAAATGCAAATAGCAGCTACTGCCTTCCCCATCTGCCACTCCCAGCCTTCTTGCACTGGCTGCTGGACTGACTCGTGGCCGCTATTGAACAGACACTTGACCTCCCCCTCCTGCCTGTGTTAACGTCAGTGTAATCCTTCCGGAAGAGGACGTCTCCAGGGGTTTAAGGAAGCAACCGCTGCGTCTCTGTTGACCTTGGCGGCGGTTGTTTGTCTCTTTGGCTCTCGTGTTGACCTCCTCTTGTTGGTCTTTCTTTTCCTCTCTCTCTCTCTCCCTCTCTCTCTTTTCCTTTGTCTCCGACCGTGTCTCCTGCACTCGACACAGAGAAACGTTTTCCGCTCTGCAAGGTTCTGTTTGGAACCCTAAATGGTTCTTTCCGACCTCAAACAGGATCCCTATGGAGCTGTGAACATTTCCAGAGGGCTCCTCCTGTGTACACAGGCAGAGGGAATTCACTTGTGTGTCACTTGTCCTGTATTTGTATGTCTATCCTTCCTTCTGTCCTGACTCATGCCTCTGCCTTGCTTCCTCCTGTTCCTGCCATCCTGTCTTCTGTCCCGTGTCTGTCCTGACGTCTGTTCTTGTCCAGTCTGTCCTCCGTGTCTGGCTCCACCAGACTTCTCTACGTCCCCCTCAGGTGAGACCAGCTGTGGTAAAGGTCAAAGTGTGACATCCTCCTCTGTCCTCCTCTGTCTCCTCCTCCTCTCCTTCTCCTCATCTCCTCATCCTCCCCTGAGTGAAAACTAAGTCATCCCCAGTCGTGAGTCAGCTCCTCCTCAGGCTCTGTGAGTGAACACACCCTGCAGGCCTCCACACCCTGCAGGCCTCCACACCCTGTAGGTCTACACTCCCTGTCACTTGATTTATCCAGCAGTAACATGAGTGGCAGAGGAAGTATAAATCAATTTCTCTGGCGAAACACAGAGAAAGTTTTGCTGTGAGGATTAGACTCCCATCCGCATTAGCTTCTTATTCATGTTTATTTACGCTGGGTAGTCTGAGAACCTGATCTTATTTACCACAACAGGCTGAAAGAACACACGTCCCCCCTGTGGTCCAGGGCCAACAACCTACAGTCATTGTCCACAGAGCGGCAGCTTAGCCTGGCTTACCCCGATAAACAGCCCCCCCCCACACACACACTCACACACACATAATACACACATATAAACCCACTCCCACACACACAAACAGCGCTTGTTTCAGGGGGATAGACAGAGTCAGGTCTGAATGGGCTCTGCTCACGTGGAAAGGATTAGACCTGAGCCTGCGAGCCAATGAAGTGCTGACAGGGGGCCTTTCCTTTGTGGCAGGCATCTGACTGGGCAGCCCGCCCCCCCAGCCCCCCGGCCCCCCGGCCCCCCTATCGCTGCCACAGAGATGAGCACACCCCTCGCAGCAGGGGCACGAGACCAGAAATGTTGCTCTATTCAAGTGTCTCTCTCACTCCATCCCCGTTCTCTTTTCGTTTTTCTCCCCCTCCCTCTCTTCCCTTTTCTGTCACTCTCATTTCTCTCTCGTCACCAATTTCTCGCCCTCCAACTGTTTATCTCGCCATCTGGATTATAAGGATGGTCCAAACTGTGATATTGACTCAGTAACCTTGGAGACCGTGGGGTGAAGTGAAAACAAGAGTGTTTTAACAAATAAAAGGCTGTTGGAAGTGATCTCTCTGTGGTCACAGTCCTCCAGCCCATGCTGTATAGTTCCGTATGGAGGTTCCTCGGACGCTGTGCGACGGTGTGTGACGTTGTGTGACGTTGTGTGACGCTGTGTGACGCTGTGTTTCCCGCCTGCACAGCACCGTGCGGAGAGCCAACTCCAACGAGCACGTCGGGGCGGGCACACGGAAGGACAACGGCGATGGCAAGAACAACCGGACACGCGCCGGATCCACCGGGAGCAACTCCAGCGGCAAGCGAGCCAGTGAAAGGTACAGTAACTCTGCTACCATGACAGAGATGGAGAGGAGTATGGAGAGACAGAGAGAGAGAGAGAGTTAAGATCACCTGCAGTATGTGATGATTGGTGCCAGACTGGACTGTCTGAAACACTGTTGACTCTCCATTCTCTGTCCCCTGCAGTAAGCCGAAGGAGCCAGTCTTCAGTACAGGTAAGCCAGTGCACTCATCCCAGTGTATTGCTGAAACAGAGCAATGCTTTTCCTGGTGCTGTGGTGTGCTTGACAACAGGTGGTGTGTCATCACATGATAAATGTTCCATCAACTTTGATCCTCTAGCCAATAACCAGCCACCCCTTCCTAGTTAACCAATCAGCATTGTCCTTCACCTTCTGACAGTCTTCCGTCATTCATCAACCATCCACTAATCCTTTTCTCATTATATAATCTGATCATGATTTCAGTTTGAATATTTGTTTTAGCTTTATATAATTTTTGTGTGTTTTGAATGTTTTTGTTTTGTTTACAAAGAACATATTGAGGGGCAGTTATCTAAAAGTGTCCGAGCTTGCTCCTCCTTCATGCCCCCTGCCTGTGTCAGGGACTGTGTCAGGGACAGTGTCAAGGACTGTGTCAGGGACTGTGTGCGGGGACAGTGTCAGGGTCTGTGGCAGACAGCAGGGGAGGTTACGATGTGAACCCACCACAACTGTGACCAACAAGGTCCTACTAACATAACATGTGACTCCACCACAGTGTGGTTCAGTTTGGTTCCTAGAACCAACACTGCCAGGGGGAAGATGCAGATATCCATGGCCGTATTTGGACACATTTACGTCTTATCGTATACATAATATTGTATTCGATCACTTCAAACATCTCTCATGGTTTTTCTAAAGAGGAGATCACTAACAGGGACATACACTAGACTGCGCCCGCATCACTACGGCAGATTCAATATGACACCAGGGGAAAGTAGGGAGAAGTTCCATATCAGGGTGACCAGGAACGTAAGTCCATGCTCACCTGGACCTTCTGTCTCTCTCTCATCCGACAAGGGATGCGACGTGTCACCCACTGCAAAGGTAGGCTCCTGTCCCCTTGTCCCCTAACCCCCTCACCTGGACAGCTCTCTGGACATGATACCACTGAAAGGCCTTAAACTGGTCCATATTCTGTCCCTCACTGCCCTCTAAGGGCAAAAAGTTGTATCACAGTGCCACAAGTGAAATAAACACAGTAGTATGCAGATACACATGACTGGTCTGAATTAGGATCTTAGCACCTGGAGTCTATGGGACTCCAGGTGCTAAGATAACTAAGATAACTGTTAGTTATCTTAGTTGTCCTGTGTAAGTATCTGACCTGGCCTTAGTGAACACAAATCCTATGCACAGAGAGCTGTTCTTGGACAAGGGTTGGAGTAGGGTGGACAAACCTGACTGTGTTAGTAACTCTACCCGCAACACTAGACATTTGCACAAGTGGACTAACACACATACACACTCATACACACAGGCACACACACACACTCATAAATACACACACACTTACACACACACACATTCCAAAACACTTTGAAAGGCTCTAATCCACACTGAGTGGCCTGGCCTGATTGTGCGTGTAGTTATTGATTGCAGTGTTGCTAGCCTACTTCAGCTTAAGCCCAAATTGCCACTCTCTCGTGTGTGTGTGTGTTTTTGTGTGTGTGTGTGTTTGTGTGTGTGTGTGTTTGTGTGTGTGTGTGTGCTTGTTTGCTAAGCCACAGCCCACTGCACCCAGCGCTTGGTCTCAGTCACCATAGAAACCACATAAAAGGTTTTCATTCCTTCCTCCTGCGTTCTTAGCGGCCTCTCTTCAGAACACCCAGATAGATCTGACGGGGCTCTGATCATCTAATCTCACTGGACCATTTGCACTACAAGGCTTCCTTATATCCTCATTTTCAGCCTTCAGAAGTGTCATCTGGAGAAACTAAAAAAGACCCTTGTTTGGGAAAGACTTTAACCCCCTATTTTGACGATCTGAAACGCAAGTATCAAAACGCAAAGCGCAAGTAACTTTGTGGGCGGGACTCCGGCTCGGTTGCTATTTTGCCGGCGGGATAAATGACTTTGCCTGACGCAAATCTAAAATGGGTAGGTCCGAAGTAGCTACATTACTAATGGGTGTGGTTTGGGCGTAACGTGCAATAAACCAATCAGAGCGTCATCTCACATTCCCTTTAAGAGCAGCGCTTGTTCCATGGCGGATTGCTATTATAACGGCGGATTTGCCAGGCGCACGCCAGGAGCGGTTCACAGCCAAGGAGACCGACGTTCTAGTCAGGGCCGTAACAGATAGATAAGTGACATTGTATGGGAAAGGCAGAGCAGTTTTCTCATTGCACGAAATTGCCCGCTCATGCTGCTCATTCAAATTCTTATTCTTATTTTTATATAGCCTACCCTATATTTTATTTTTTAAATTGTTTAGTTCTTGGAATTAGTTTAACTATTGTACTTTTTTACTTAATTTAAGACCCGTATGTTTATTGTTTGCACCTTCCTGCCACAGTAAATTCCGTGTTTGTGTAACATAGGCTACATGGCGAATAAACCGAATTCTGATTCTGATGGAGATGGGAGAAGAAACCCACCCAAATTAGCTTCGGTTAAACAGGCGTGGGAGAAAATCGCCACAATTGTTACAAATCATGTTCACATACATAGAGATTTCTCATGAACATCTTTTTATAATCATTGAAGAAATGTAACACGCCATAAATCAAAACAATGTAACGTAGCTTTGCAGAAAGAAGACCCTGGCCTCGCCAGCAGTGTGCAAGGACCAAGCTTGCGCCCTTAAAATAGCATCTGAATAATGCGCCATTGACTTTAGACCACGTTTTTCCTGGTCAGTGGCGGAATTGTTTTTCGGAAACTGCAAAATAGCACCAGGGAACGTTTGCGCCGGAACACGCCTCCTTTTTCGCTGAACCGCCCACGGGAGCGCAAGGTCATTTCGACGTGCGTCTGTGGAGGGAAAAGTCCGCTTTGCGTCGAGTGCAAACTAAGAATGATACTTGCGTCGTTGACAAAGTCAATTGCGCTGGGTGCAAGATCGGGCCCTAAGAGTTTAAATCCATAGTAGTTTAACCTCAAAGTCCAGACTTTGTCCCTCCCTACAGGGTCTTGAGGATGATCAAACCGGATAGATTGGGGTTGTTCATCTATTAAACTTTTGCGCAGCTCTTGCGTTAGCCTGAGCACAGAACCGTGGTGTTTTTACTTTGTGAAGCAACTGTGTCGAATATTTACGTCACAACAGATTATGAAGCTGTTAAAATATCGATACTATAATTTGTTTTTTTTTAATTCAAATTCCCCCGGGCCCTGGGAAGAGGCCCCGGGGAAGACCCAGGACACGCTGGAGGGACTATGTCTCTCGACTGGCCTGGGAACGCCAAAACAAACACCAAAAATTAATCATAAAACAGACAACAAAGACATGTATTCAGTTCAGATCCCACCTGAACCCCCCTAGCCTGAAGCTTCCCTAGATGGCTCGTTTGGTGACTGGCATTGCCTTGTTTCTACGTGGTAGTGCTGATAGCCGATGTAGCAGATGGTTTGTTTATTCCAGACATCTAACGTCAGTAACTCTGTTCTGCCAACCCCTTCTCCTTTCACCCATATGGCCCTCTCCAACTCTCCCTACTGTGTTCCTCTCCAGTCACAGTCCAGATCTATCTCAGTCGCCCCTCCAAGCGGGCAGGACCAGCAGACACGCCCAAATCATGCACTGTCACCGTTTCTGGCCGCCCCACCCTTCTGTCTCCGCCCGTGTCCAAAGCGGCCCCTTTGTCAGAAAAGGGCGGGGCTAAGGCACCAGTGAGGAAGCCTCCCACCTTCACCCTCCCCCTGAAGAAGTCTGCCAGCCAATCCTCATATTCCCCTCTAGACACGCCCAGCTACCGTACTCCAATCAAATCACCCAGCCAGTACTTCCAGATTTGCTACTGAGGCAAAGAGTCAGGACCAGCTAGATGGCAACTCTGATCTCTGCTGTAATGTTTGGTGCTGTTATGAAATGTGTCCAGGGAAGTCAGGATGAGACAGATTTCTCTCTGTCAGCTGGGCCCTTCCTAGCCTCTGTGAGCTGTGGACTCTTCTAGCTAGGAATGTGAAAACACTTCTTCTTTACTTTTTGTCTCACGTTATCTTGTGTTTTTGGCATGTTTTTGCTTGACAAACATCGGCATGTTTCTATTTAGTGATGTTGTTTATTGTTTGACTGTTTGATTGTTTTGTTCTTTCTCTTCTGCTGAACTTTACCATCCGTCAAGTCCTGTCTGTTCAAGCGCCGTAAAGCTTCTCAATAACACAGACTTCTCTTTGTTTTTCACTGTCATCAGAATTTGAAATAACTAATAAAAAGCCTTTCAAAAGCTAATATTTCTTGACTGATCATCCTTTCATAACATCTCTTTTTGATTACTCCACATCCTGTTTTTCGTACTCTCTCATTCTTACTCATTCCTCTCCATCACCACTCACCACTCTGTAAATCCCATTATCTTCATCAATTCATACCTCGCATACAGAACTGAGCACGTTTGAAGAGCCTGTTGTTGTCCATCAGGCGCCTGTACTCTTGGCTGTACTCTGAACGTGTGTTGTTATTCTTCTAGAGGAGGGTTATGTGAAAATGTACTTGAAGGGGCGCCCCATCACCATGTACCTGCCCAAGGATCAGCTAGACACCTACTGCCTGGAGGCCAAGGCTGAACTGCCGAGCAGGAAACTCAAACTGGACTGGGTGTATCCTTCCATACACTTGTGTGTGTGTGTCAGAGAGAGTGTGTGTGTGTGTGTGTGTGTGTGTGTGCGTGTGTGTGTGTGTGTGTGTGTGTGTGTGTGTGTGTGTCAGAGTGTGTGTGGGTGTGTGTGGGAGTGTGTGTATGGGAGACCTGTATAGAATAAGGAAGTTAATGTTTTGTGCTTGCTTGTAAGTGTATGAATGTACACCATCATAGACGTCACAGCTACAGTTGTTCTGTTATATGGTGATCTATTGAATGATTCGAGGAATATGGTCAATTGTCAAAGAAGTTTATTCATTTAGATCTATCTTTGTTAGTTATGTTGGTGCAGTCAGTGTGGTCAAATAAGTTACATTAAAGTATGATAGATACCGTATCATCATAGGAATCTACAGCATTGTTACAAACTACTTTGTATTGTAACCATTTATACTGATCTTACTTGTTAACGTGCAAGATGACTGTGAACAGTTGGGATACAGTATACATTTAGTAAATCACGTATGGATGTATGTCCAGTCCATGTCCTTTGGTAGGAAAGTCTTTTCCTGAGAATGGCCGTGTTCAGGTATGGTTACCGTGGTCGCGACTGTCGTTCCAACCTGTACCTGCTGCCCACGGGGGAGACGGTGTACTTCATCGCCTCTGTGGTCGTCCTCTACAATGTGGACGAGCAGCTGCAGAGACACTACACTGCACACACCGATGACATCAAGTGGTGAGACACACACACACCGATGACATCAAGTGGTGAGACACACACACACCTGTGTTAAAGCAGGCAAGGAGTCTGCGTTTCGGGATGAAAGTGCACAATAACTTTACTTAGAAATAAACATGATACAGAACAAAGGGCAAACGCCACACGGCCGATAACAAAACAAAGAATAAGACTTCACCATCCTATTAAGTCAACACAAAACAGGTGCGTCTAATATTCTGGTGACACAGATCGGCGCTCAGACACCGTGTGACCCGTGACAACACCAATACACACACATTCATGCAGGCTCACACTACACTGCACACATCGATGACATCAAGTGGTGACACACACACACACACCAATACACATTCAAGCAGACTCACACATTCACTTAAAAATGTTCATGCTGAAAAAGTACTGATATTTTCTATTTATTGAGCTAAATGCTAGCACTTATACATGCTCATTTTGTAAATTGTAATTTAATTCAGTCTTTGTGATTTCATATCCAGTTCACTTTTAAGTAATGTAAAAACCTAAACAGCCGAATGCACAAAAAATGCAAACATAATCTCTGTAAAATAGATACTGATTCTATAAAAAAATATATGGATTTACATGTATATATATGTTGATATACAAAATTTTTTAAAATATAAATGTTTGGGTCCAGGCCAATCAGTCTGGATTCCAACAAACTGCATTGTGAATGTATCTACTGACAGTACAAGTGATTCACACAATATTAAGATAATAGCCACATAGTATATCATGATAGATCATAGCACTTAAAAGCAATATTATAATATGTCTGGTTTCTCACAGAAAGGCCTGATGTTAGACGAACAGTATGAACTGAGTTCTTGGTTTGGCCCAAACACCGCGCAGGCGGTGTCAATGATCGATGATGGGGATACCCAGTATGCAGGGGTGAGATGATATACCCACATCAACCCACTTTTTCTATTTTTCTTCAGACCAATCCATGCATCGTTGCGACACATGTTGATGAAGTCCTTTTCCTCTGGGCTGTTTACGATCACCAGGTCTCCCCCTTCCCTCTTACAGTACTCCCTGCCACTATTCCAGTCGCTACGCAATGGGCCAATATGGTAACAGCTGGAGCGAAACCTTCGCCATCCCTCAGGGCACGACGTCTTGGGTCCCTGGTTATTCTCAGGTGGATGTGTGTTATTGTGGCTCAGACGCAGGATAATGTTGAGAGAAGCCTGGAGGATGCAGAGGACTGCCATGGTCCCAGCCACCATCCTGTACACTCTCCTCCCTGAGTGAGGGGAGGACTCCCCTGGGTTCTGGCTCTCTGTCCTTTGGTCAGGGATGTTTACATAGTCACCCATCTCTACGGCTGAAGCTCCAACCATAACTCTGTGTGGTAGTACAGGTCCCAGTGAAGGTCTGGTCTAACTGCTGAAAGGGTTTTGCTTTGAAGCACGCTTCTTTTCTTTTTAAGCTGTCGTGAGCATTATGGTCATGATGACTCATGGTGAGTCATGGTTGAGTCATGACTATCCAGCGAAGATGTCGACATTGTATCTTAGGTGTAATGTTTGTGTTATAGTGGAAATATACTATCTCTATCTTACTCTCTTTCTCTCTTTCAACCTGTTTCACAATCTCCAGCCTGGCTGTCCATCCTGATAAGATTACCATAGCAACAGGACAGGTTGCAGGCACCTCCTCTGAAGGCAAAGTAAGAGAGATTTTCTGCATCTGTTCCTGTCTAAGACTCTCTTAAACTTTACCTCTCTAATACTCTACCTTTGTAATACTCTTCTGTAATACTCCATCTTTTGTCCTTACCTCTCTAATACTCTTCTCATTGTCCTGACCTCTCTACCTCTAATACTCTACCCCTCTTTTATCCCACCTCTTGTCCGCACCTCTCTAATACTCTTCCTTTTGTCCTCCTGCGATCAATGCTTCCAGTTTTTTAACTGGTATTTACCTAAAGTGTACTATCTTGATGTCAGCATGTAATTTACTGATGTTTTATTTCAATGCTAACTTTAATAGACAGTAGAGTGTCCTCCATGCTTACAGTGTGTGTGTGTCCTGTTAGCAGCTGCCTCCTCATGTACGTGTGTGGGACTCTGTGAGCCTGAATACCCTGCATGTCCTGGGGACAGGATTCTTCGACAGGGCCCTGGTCTGCCTGGCCTTCTCCAAGTCGGTACGCTACACATCCACACATCCACACATCCACACAGTCACACATCCACACAGTCACACATCCACACATCCACACAGTCACACATCCACACAGTCACACATCCACGCAGTCACACATCCACACAGTCACACATCCACACATCCACACAGTCACACATCCACGCAGTCACACATCCACGCAGTCACACAGTCACACATCCACGCAGTCACACATCCACGCAGTCACACATCCACACATCCACACAGTCACACATCCACGCAGTCACACATCCACACAGTCACACATCCACACAGTCACACATCCACGCAGTCACACATCCACGCAGTCACACATCCACACAGTCACACATCCACGCAGTCACACATCCACACAGTCACACATCCACGCAGTCACACATCCACACAGTCACACATCCACACATCCACACAGTCACACATCCACACATCCACGCAGTCACACATCCACGCAGTCACACATCCACACAGTCACAAATCCACACAGTCACACATCCACGCAGTCACACATCCACACAGTCACACATCCACGCAGTCACACATCCACGCAGTCACACATCCACGCAGTCACACATCCACACATTCACACAGTCACACATCCACGCAGTCACACATCCACACAGTCACACATCTACGCAGTCACACATCCACGCAGTCACACATCCACACAGTCACACATCCACACAGTCACACATCCACGCAGTCACACATCCACACAGTCACACATCCACGCAGTCACACATCCACGCAGTCACACATCCACACACTCACATAGACAACCTTCAGTCCATCAAGCTAAGGACACATCCACGCAGTCACACATCCACACAGTCACACATCCACACAGTCACACATCCACACAGTCACACATCCACGCAGTCACACATCCACGCAGTCACACATCCACGCAGTCACACATCCACACATTCACACAGTCACACATCCACGCAGTCACACATCCACACAGTCACACATCTACGCAGTCACACATCCACGCAGTCACACATCCACACAGTCACACATCCACACAGTCACACATCCACGCAGTCACACATCCACACAGTCACACATCCACGCAGTCACACATCCACGCAGTCACACATCCACACACTCACATAGACAACCTTCAGTCCATCAAGCTAAGGACACCATTGATATGTTTCTGGATTGATCTTTATGTCTGTCTGTCTGTCTGTAGAATGGAGGGAACAGCTTGTGTGTGGTAGATGACTCCAACGACCATGTGCTCTCTGTCTGGGATTGGCAGAGAGAGGAGCGGCAGGCTGAGGTCAAGGTAGGGCAACCTGAACATACGTAATATCGACAAAAAAAGGGCTGATGAAATTTCCAGAAAACCTTACAATGTATGTGTCAAGTGAACATGACTCATGTATGTGTGTGCGTGCGTCCGGTCCCAGTGCTCCAACGAGGCGGTGTTTGCTGCAGACTTCCACCCCACGGACAGCAGCCTCCTGGTCACCTGTGGGAAGTCCCACCTCTGCTTCTGGACCCTGGAGAAAGGCAGCCTGGGGAAGAAGCAGGGCCTGTTTGAGGTACGGCTCCCCTGCTCTCGTCTCACCACACCTGGGCTCTCATTTCTAAAACTGTGTGTGAGATTCATAAAAGAGTACGTTCGCACAAACGTATAAATGAGTTATATAAATGAGGCTCCTGGTCATGTAGTCAGGAAGTGGATAAGGAAGGAAGCGTCAGAAAGCACATTATCCTCGATTTTCCTGAACTTTCCCAAACTACTGGTGATTGAGCCAGAGATCCACTGAGGAAATCTGTGTGTTCCTCACAAATCACGTGTGCCATCTGATTCTTCCTGCTCTATACCATCCTTGCATATGATATACTTACATCAATAATCCCAAGTGCTGGTGTGAATGAAAGGTATTGTTACGAGTAGTACTCATAGAGTGAAGTTTGTTCCTAATAAAGAACTCTTTATTAATAACTAAGGCAAGGACATTATGTGGAAATTTCCATTCCTTAGGCTTTGTGCTTACATGCTGAGTCATCTCTTTAGTTTCAGACTAGATTCGATTGTTCTTTATTGCCTGCCCTGCTAGAGATCATAAGAGATGTGTGTTGCTTAGCTTTTGAACATGCTATCTGTTTTATCTGTTTGTTTTCTCAAGTTTACAAAGTGTTTGATGCTTTGATATTTATGTTTCTTGCAGAAACAGGAGAAGCCCAAGTTTGTCTTGTGTGTGACTTTTTCAGAAAATGGAGACACCATAACTGGAGACTCCAGTGGTAACATTTTGGTGTGGGGGAAAGGTAATGAAACCCTGCGGATGACGTGTGTGATGTTGACTCCTTAGGCTGCTCTTTGTGTGAATGTTGTCAGGAGGGTAGGGTTCATGACCTTGGTGCATGTCTGTGTGCGTATGTGGTGGTGGTGGGAACGGGGGGGAAACACCACAGACCCTGTGATGAACAAACGCTTGCCCTCATCTTTATCAACAATATTCTGTTACATCCCCTCCCTCCCTTACTCTTCCTCTCTCTCCCCTCCCTCCCTTACTCTTTTCTTCCTCTCTCTCCCCTCCCCCCCTTACTCTTCCTCTCTCTCCCCTCCCTCCCTTGCTAACAGGGACTAACCGTATCAGCCATGCAGTGCAAGGGGCTCATGAGGGCAGCATCTTTGCTCTGTGTATGATGAGGAACGGCACTCTGGTCTCTGGTGGAAAAGACCGGAAGCTTGTCTCCTGGGACGGAGCTTACCAGCAGATCCAGACTGTGGAGGTAAGGCTCTGGGCAAGTTAGATGTAGCTTACCTAGTTGCCCTTTCATCTTGTTGCCCTTTCTCATGGAGTCTTCACTGTTCACCTGTTTGGTTGGTGAGGTAAGTCAAGCAAAGAGTTTTAAAGGGACTCCAACTAAGTCTTGTCTGAGACACCTCATGTAAACAGTTACAACCTAACCCTAACATGATTCTAGCTGCTCAAGGCTTGTAGAAGTTTACATGGCTGCAGGCCTGATCTCCTTATTACTCTCAGACTCCATTATTCCCAGAAAATATGTAATAATGCTCAGTAGAATGTCCTTTGTGCTGGAGCAAGGTCATGGCCATGAGAAAAATTAAGAGAGATTCTGCACACTGAGTGCTACTAATGTGTGGGCAATATCCCTGTGAAAGTCCATTTGTTATTGTGATGAAGTGAGGTGTGTTTGTGTCTGTGAGGTGCCGGAGCTGTTCGGGCCAGTCCGTACCGTGGCGGAGGGTCGGGGGGAGAGCCTGCTCATAGGAACCACCAAGAACTTTGTCCTCCAGGGAAGTCTGGATGGGGAGTTCAGCCCAATAACACAGGTAGGCACAGAGCACCCACTGGGCCTGCTAACCCACACAAGCTTTACGCATTACGTAAAGTAAATACATTCATGTGTGTGGAGCCAGTGTGTCTGCTGAGCTCTCCTCTTCTCTCCTCCAGGGTCATACAGATGAGCTGTGGGGGTTGGCTGTCCACCCCTTGACTCATCACTTCCTCACTTGTGGCCATGACAGGCAGGTCAGCCTCTGGAATGCCTCTACCCATCAGCCCCTCTGGAACAAGACCATGGAGGTACGAAAGACAGCAGAGACCTCTGGGGCCAAGTTTGAGTTTTACAACCATAAGATATTAGCTTCATCGTTTTTACTGATCAATATGTTGCTATTTAAGGTTTATTGATATTGATTGACAATCCTGACATGAAAATTGGCTGTCTTTTTCTTGCTTCCTGTTCCAGGACGCTGCTCAATCAGCAGGCTTCCACCCCTCCGGAGCTGTGGTCGCCATAGGAACGCAGACAGGCAGGTGAGAAAGACAAAGAAGAATCTCATCGTACACATTTGCACCGATATCAATAATCAAAACGTAATTTCAAGGTACAGTAGGTTTTAGTATTAAACGTGAAATGGTAGCCCGAAGTGTCGAGGAAGATCAGTGTTGAGTTGTTTTCCAATCCCGTAGGTGGCTGGTGTTGGACTCGGAGACTAAGGATCTGGTGACCGTCCACACAGATGGTAACGAGCAGCTGTCAGTCATACGCTACGCTCCAGGTCAGTCCCTGTGATGTAGAGAGAGGCTCCATGTACCAGACCGTACTCTGGCTCGTAGCTTTCAATGCAGTGAGACGATCAAAAAGAGTAGCCTACAGGAAATCAAGTTTATTTTGACTTTCATCCCTGTCTTTTGTCCTGTGTTCATCTGCAGACGGCAACTTCCTGGCCATTGGGTCACATGACAACTACATTTACATCTACGCCGTGACTGACAGCGGCAGGAAGTACAGCCGAGTGGGAAAGTGCTCGGTGAGCGCTACTTATAGACACATACACACACACACACGCAGACGTGGACCCACACACCTCCTCAGTGTGTGTTCAGTGTTGTAGTACACCAACCCCACTCTACAACTAGCTGAGTCAGACTGATGCAGAGTATCTGAGGACTCAGGTTACTGCAGTATTTACTGTAAGATGCTCACGTTGAAACAAAAAAACATAGATAAAAAGTGCAGATCGAGCCCACTAACTATCCCACCCTTCCCCTTCCTGCCCCCCCAGGGCCACTCCAGTTTCATCACCCACCTAGACTGGTCGGTCGACTCCCAGTACCTGGTGTCCAACTCCGGGGACTATGAGATCCTCTACTGTAAGTCTGCTCACTGAAATCTCACTTAACGACTCCTAATCAAGTACAGATACTGTGTTACTTACCTATGGGGACTTATGGGGTCTATTGGAAGTTGATCAAGTTTGTGTGTGTGTGTGTGTCCAGGGATCCCCTCGGTGTGTAAGCAGGTAGTGAGTGTAGAGACCACTAGAGACATTGTCTGGGCCACCTCCACCTGTACCCTGGGTTTCCAGGTCTTCGGTAAGCTACTCTCCTCTCTTCAGATGTCAACAACTTCTTCTTCTGGTCCTCAGGAAAACAGATCTGGACTTATAAACAACATGTTTTGGCTTATAATACATTAAAAACACTCTGATTCGTGTCCTGGTGCTGATTAGGGCTGTGGCCTGACGGTTCAGATGGGACAGACATCAATGCCGTCTGCCGGTCCAATGAGAACAGACTACTGGCAACAGGAGACGACTTTGGCAAAGTCCACCTCTTCTCCTTCCCCTGCTCACAAGTCCGGGTAAGATACAGAGTCAAATGTCCATAATAGTCCGACACATTCCTAAACATGAGGGAGAGGGGGTCAAATTTAACTTATTGGTTGTATGTGTGTTCATTCTCTATTTTTCTTTGCAGTCATTCTCCACTTCATGATCTAACATCTGTGAACTTGATGTGATCTTCTGTGTCTTTCACAGGCTCCCAGCCATGTGTATAGTGGGCACAGCAGTCATGTGACCAACGTCAACTTCCTGTATGATGACAGCTGTCTGGTGTCGACAGGAGGGAAGGACATGAGTGTCATGCAGTGGAGGATAGTGTGATTGAATGGACTGAGAGCTGTAAATACTGGCAGCCTAAGAGACATACAGGCAGATAAACTGATAGATGGACGGAATTACTGACTGACAAACAGACATCTTCAGACAGATCAACGGGGACTAAGACTGTCGGACAAGAAGACAGACAGACTGACAAGAAGACAGACAGACTGACAAGAAGACAGACTGACTGACAGACAATAAGATAGACAGACAGACAGGAAGATAGACAGACATGAGTGACAGACAGACAGGAAGATAGACAGACTGACTGACAGTGGCACTTAGGGGCTCGGGTCAGATCTATGTGTGGATCAAAGGCCCCTGCACTGAAATCCACACAAGCTTGTTGTTGATGTATGGGGTTGTTGGTCTGTTGGGGCGAGGTGTGCTACTGTAAAGGGCCAGTGGTTTAGGAGTGTTACTACTAGAGGAATGGTATAGGGTACATGCATCGGGCAGTATCTATCCATGCTTTTTTCTAACTGTTCTAAAACTCTGTCTAATTTTGTATTTCACTACTCAGGAAACCACAATGAACTTAGGAGTATAAGCTCTTCCCTGTCAAAGCTTGTCATGGCTTCTCTGTCTAGTCCAACTGACACTCCTCTATAAAAAAATACACATACACTTCTATTTCCTACTGTAGGTGTGCATGATAATAAATCGTAAGATAGTCAAATCATGTGAATTGGAAAAACACACAGCACTGATTCTTGAGTAGAAAAATATTAAACATGATAATGGATTTATCAGTATTTCATCATGGTGTGAATCTTGTAGACATCTGTCAGGTCAACCCCCAGCAGTTAGTTCAGGCCAAACACTGTGATTGGGCCTTGTGAGATGCCTGGTACACCTAACATTGTCTCTCTGATGTTACCTACTAGCTATCTGGGACATTGCATGTTGTCCTCCCAGCCAATTGTTTCAACTTCAGAAGCAGACTGTCATTTCCATTTCCATCCCTTTAAAGGCAGAAGGAACATATTTAAGTCAAAATAACACAGTTAAATGTATTTACAAAAAACTGAAACCAAGCCAGTTGTTCTGCAAAAGGTCCCACTAGGCTATAACCACAACCTCTAAGCTTTAAAGAATACCATCTAGATCTCTTTCTGACTAAATACACTTGAAGCCCATCCAGACTAAATGGTTGTAATTGGTGTCACATCTGCATTTCCTCATCATAAAATGCACTATATTTTACATGTATAAATCCCAAATGGCTTTATATATGTATATATAAAGACCGGAGAGGCATGTAGGCCTACAATTCACAAAAGCTCTCAGCTTCCAAATGTTTTACTTTTTCTCAAATTACCTACCTATGTCACATCCCGAGTTCCCAGTTTTCCTATGTGATTACTTCCTGTATAGCTGTGTGCTAGTGTGTGTAAATAAGTGTGAGTGTGAGGACCAGACCACTGTTAACAGTACTTGTTTGTTGCTAGGAGGTTGCCATGTTCATTAGCTGGGAAGGATCTTGCCCTTCCTGGGATGAATGGCATCTCTGATATCCTTTAGTTTGCACTTCTGTAGGTCCAGAAAATAAGTCTACAGTGTAGTAGATTAGTAATTTTGATTTAACATAATTAATAACTTACCTGGTAACAAATGATGCCTAGTGATGCTCAGAATGATGAATTCCAAAGAGAACAAAACACTTCTAATTCTGTATTACTGTACCACAAAACTATGTCAACTAAGTAAACACCAGGTGGCCCATAGTTCCAGTTCCAGTATTGTGAATGCAAGTTTTGGATGAGATTTGTATCCAGTTCTTACCTTTTCCCTGGCATCTATATGAATAGAACAAGTGATGTACAGAGAGCTGAAAGTCAGACTCAAGCCTAAATAATTCCCTCTGTCTGCTACTGTACCACTCTTAACCATGAAGTCGTCAATAGTTTCATGCCATGTTTGTTAGAAAATGATAAAGCATGCATACACAACATACCAACATAACACCTGTTCAGGTGTGTAAAATATGTCCACAATGATAATGTAACTCTGAAGGAATTGTTTTATTAACACAGCTTTTTGTTTCTTTATAGATGATTTGGTTTGCTTTAGGGAGGATAAGTGAGATTCCTGCATAGTTGGCATGTCTGCTCAATTAGCACACAGGTCTATGGACAACGATATTGAACACTACGCCACGAAGACTGATCATGGTTGATCTGCGATTCTGATACTGTACAGCATTTGTTCGACAGTAAACTATGAGAGTGAAAATTCATTGCTGTTTGTCTTTTATTGTCCAGATATAGTGAGACACACGGTAAAGAGAGAAAGAGAGAGAGAGAGAGAGAGAGAGAGAGAGAGAGAGAGAGAGAGAGAGAGAGAGAGAGAGAGCAAGGAGAGTTGGAGAGAAAGATAGAGAGACCAGGTGTGCTTGTTCGACGCAAGTGGGCAGCATTGGGCTGTGGTCTCCCTCGCCTCACAGCGCTGTTTCATTTCTCCTGTCTTCCCACCTCACCAAATCACCGCCGCTGATGAGAAGGAAATATGGCAACAGAGAGACGGATGTCAGCCAGAATTCACCATCCTCTAATTGAGACAACCACCACGACTATCTTTTGAACATGGAATTAAGAATAGGCGCATGCAGGGAGAGAATACGGCGCGCCAAGCTTATTCGAGAGAAGGAGAAAAGCCTTGGAATCTCGCACAGCATCTCCGCTACAGACTGACACCGCGTTTACCATTTAGAAAAACACAATATAGAGGCAGTGTTTAATATTGCAGCGTATTATCTGGGGTAATTATACGGCATTTCTCTTAATATAAAGTTGAAATATCGATATTCACCTCATCATCCCCTTGAAGAAGAGACAAGAAAATGAGGTAAGCGGCTTCTGCAGCGTGCATTGGATCGGCCCGACCGCGTCACTTGTAGGAAAGCGACATGATGCTGTTGGCTATCCTATGTTTCCTAGTGAGGCGCATTTTTTCAACATATGAATGAACCATAAGAGACACAACAGAATATGTACAATAGGTGTAGTTTTAGATAATGATCACACCATGCCACTCAACCTATGGCAAATTACTAAGCAGATCATTTTTGTCGGCACACGATCTTCGTGCTTTTCATGCTGTGTCTTCATCCTGCAAATCATCTTATAAGAGTTTTCAATTCCATAGCTGTTTGTTCTATTGGGTGGTCTATAGGACCTTGCTATTGTCATGATAATATTACCATTCATGTAATTTGCCATTCCGGCTTACCTGATATTGAATGGTAAATATGACTGATGTAGCAACAACCCCTTGCATTGCAGAGGTGAGGGGGTGGGGCGACTAAGGCCTCTGATGACGCACATATGACCCTTTTGAGCATCTCACACTGTCTATAGCCACACACACAATCACACTTTATAGAAAACATGTAAGAGTAGGTCCGGTTCCTAAATAAACCCTGTTGTCATCTGGATCTGTTGTATTTTTAGGATTGTTTGTCTGCCGTCAAGCAGTATAGCCTGAGTACATCTCTCAGAATTCTCATGTGTCACTCCAACTGATTGATGCTTTGGTCTCTGATCAGCCTGTGGGACTGTTGATTTACAGCTCAGGCTGTGCCCTGCTAGGTCACACACACTGATCTGTGGAAGGGAATGGGAATGTGGTCTTCCTTCAGCCCTCACTGCTTTGGGTGGAGGACTGGGCTATTTGTGGGCACACGTAACCCAGTCACATTCCCTCATACCAACTACAGGAGCTAATGTGTCTGTCTCTGTGTGGATCTGTGAGCTATCTTCATGTCTATTTGCTTTTGTCTGTCATGACAAAGCTATGCTGTGATGTTTGTCTTCTCACACCAGCAATGCCATACCTGTATGTTCTGTAACTCAACAAACACATTTATCCCCGGGCTGTGATTCATACGTGGCTGGAATGTTGCCTCTGTCTTTTTTGGAAGCGTTCCGGGTGTCCTGTGTGTGTTTCCCAGAACTCAAGGGACGTCTTAAATCTCGAGTGGAATATGAGATGACTGGCCGTGTGGCAGGAAACAGAGGAGCTGATGATTCTATAACATGATTTATTCACCTCCAGTGCGTCCATGCA